>NC_045166.1:15105399-15175399 GCF_900700415.2 Clupea harengus
ACACTGGCAGTGTAATTAATCAGTGTTATTGCATAATGCCAGTGGGGGGGGGGGGGGGGGGGGTTGGGGGTAGACAGGCTACCGTACTCAGCACTACACTACTAATCACACTACAGATCTCGGCCAGCTCCTGTCAGGCACACACACGCGGCTGAGATCTGGCGCAGGTCTGCCAGATGTCATCCATCTTTGAGAGAGAATCTGCCCTAATCTGCCAGATATCATCCATCTTTGAGAGAGAATCTGCCCCAATCCGGCATCTCTTGACTGCTTCCAGTATCACTTTAGTTGAAGGGTGGTAGGGTTCCCATGTAAGGATTTTATAACACTTTCATCAGTGCCCGCTAAATGACACAAGATGCGTGATGATGGACTGCACTGCATTGATGTAATGGACCATTTGAAAGTAAGAACTACTCATGATATGGATATATCATGACACACAGTTTACCCATGACATTGTTTACCCATGACATCAGTAAAATGTGAGTTATTTTACCTCAGATGTTGTCTTGCGAATATTGATATATGTAACACAGATGTTACTTTCAAACATGTTACTCAGTGTTTATGAATGTGTTATGAATCAATATTTAGGTAGATATTATGAAATCCTTATGTTGGTGTTATGAAACCCTTAAGTAGGGTTTTCCACCCCTCTTTCTGTATTTTATGCTTTTCCTTTTATTTTTTTACTTTTTTGTCAAATCATAAACACTATTTGACTGTTTTGAACAAGACATCTTTTTGAGCTCTGAAATAATTGTGCAAAGTTTTTGTAAGCATGCATAACCTGGAGGTCTTCAAGGATCAAACCCGTCCAAGTGAATCCATGGGGTTTATTACCTCGTACAGAGTCACACAAGCTACTGCTGTACCTGATCAAGGCCAGTTTAGGGCCAAGCTCTTCACTGAGTTACACTGTCAGTGTGTTGGTAAACTGCCAAGCTCTTCTCTTGTGGGTAAACTGCAGGGCAGCGGTTTGTTTTGCTGGAGGGAGGCCCCCTGTGCACCCCCAGGCTGTTACATGGATGTGTGTTCTATCTGAGACCAATTACTCAGAACAGCACAGGGGGTTTTGAAGCAAAGGGCTTATCTTAGTTTGAGAAAAAATGAATCTGGCCAATTCAGACGTGAAGTCTAACAACCACTACTGAGGAAAACATGTTCTGGGAAAAGGTCCATTATGGATATTTTTCTCCTTGGGAGATGTCTGTGCAAATGTCTATGATGTCTATGCAGATGTCTATGATGTCTACGCTGATGTCTATGGTGTCTATGCAGATGTCTATGGTGTCTATGCTAGGTGGCTATGCAGATGTCTATGGTGTCTATGCAGATGTCTGTCGTGTTTATGCTGGGTGGCTATGCGAATGGCTATGCAGATGTCTGTGGTGTTTATGCTGGGTGGCTATGGTGGAGGATTACACACTAGAGTGTCTCTCTCGTCTGTGAGCGCATTCTGCCTGGAGCCTCAGCATCTGCCAAGCCAAGCCCACTCCAGATCCAATCTAGTGAGACAGGAGTGGAGGGAGAAGAAGACATCTAAAAAACAAATCAGTTACGGTTACTGGCAGTCAGAGATGATGGCCTCTGTATGTTGTCTCAGATGCATGCGACACATTAACAGAATCCCCTTAGAAACACTGCCGCACCAGGGCTCTCTCACGTCCAGAGCCCCCCAGGCCAGGTGGCTCCTCCTGGGCTACAGATATTTAATCTTCCCCCTGTTGTTTCATTAGGAGCTCCAGCACTAACCCTACTTCATGACATTAACGGAAGTCACGGGTGACGCCCACACTGATTCAATCATGAGGGACAAAAATTCCACACAAATCAGTAGTAGAGTATCCGCCGGCTGTCACCAAATGCCACATCTAACACATTGACTTTCTCGCCAGATTTAAGAGTGACACTAACATTTAGCCGGCATGAGCCGCTCCGCGGTGACCTTTAAGCACCGATCGGCTAAATGAACACTAATGGGCGCAGACTTAGGCACTGTGATGTGGCACACGTGTTCGCCGATCGACTCAGGGAGACCCGAGGCAGGAGTAGTGCTGGAGCTCCTGATGAAACAACGGGGGGAGATTAGATTTCTGTAGCCCAGGGAGCGCCTCCTGGTCTGGGGGCTCTGGACGTGCGCAGGGGGGTGAGGGTGGGGGGTCACTTCAGGTCTGTCATACCCCAAAAAGCAGCCAACTCTCAAACAGATTCGAACTGAATCTGGCCCAGGTCTAACAGATGTAGCAACCAGAGGTGGGTAGTATCACGTTAGGTGTTACGTTTATTCTGTTACATGTTACATAACAGTGGAGTCTCTGGCACAGAAAGCCTGGTGGGGCACAATAAACAGCATCCAACTTGTCACTGAAACTACACACAAACCTACTTGCTCAATGCATCCAAACACAAACGCACCCCATCAACGAAATCACAAATGCACACATTAATGTAACGCGGCACAGGAGTTATCAAGCAGTATCCAATCATAGTGGATTAGGATTAACATGCAATACCATGGGGCAACAGACATTAAATGCACTTGCAAATGCTATGCAATCAATTGAAAATGAATTCATTGATTGGATTGGTGGACAGAAAAGTTATTGATAAGTTTGCCAAGCAATGAACGTCATGTCCCTAGTGAGTATATTGCAAGTGTGTGTGTGTGTGTGAGTGTGCAAGTGTGTGTGTGTGTGTGTGTGTGTGTGTGTGTGTGTGTGTGAGTGTGCGAGTGTGTGTGTGTGTGTGTGTGTATGTGTGTGTGTGTGTGTGAGAGTGCATGTGTGTGTGTGTTTGTGTGAGTGTGAGTATGAGTGTGAGTGTGTGTGTGTGTGTGTGTGTGTGAGTGTGTGTGTGTGTGTGTGTGTGTGTGTGAGTGTGCGAGTGCGGGTGTGTGTGAGTGTGTGTGTGTGTGTGTGTGTGTGTGTGACAGAGCTGCAGAGCTGCAGATGTCCCCTGTGATACTTATGGACAGAGACAGTTAAGTTGATGGATGACCACCATGCAGCGAATCTGAGGCGATCAAGAAACAACGACCCACAGAGTCCTCTGGAGGCTCCAGCTGCCAGGGCGCCTCGAAGTGAACAAGACACCACGCACTGATGATGGGTGGCACAAGGGGAGAAGAGGGGGCCTCAGTTGTATTTTATTTTATGTCGGCTACCCTATATAAAAATTGCAAAAACAACAAAAATATTGTCCCAAATACAACTGTCGTAGAGACGACAGTGATGAAACACCTTCATTGAAGTTGTAAATATTTGAAGCTTGTTATCTGATCCAGTCTGTTTTTCTCACTGCAGAAACAACATTCAAAAAGCACTGCTATTTCAGGACCATGGACAGCGCTGTTTGTTCTGCGTTGTCAAGAGACGTTTTCACATACAAGGAATTTTCTTTGGCATACACATGCTAAGTGCTGTTAGTGGTTAGCAAATATTCCCATTTCATATTAATGCCATATTAATGACGCACACACACATGGAAAAGATACGTTTGGGAATTGTTCACATCTAGTCAAATCGCCACTATATTGCCACCAGCAGCAAGAACATAAACGCAGAAATGGCAAAGCAAGATAATACCTCCCCCCCCCCCCACACACACACACACACTCACAGCATTTTTAACTGCCCACACAGTCACTTCTTGTTTCACTTCAGGCTCCATAACAGAGGATTCTGTGGGCAGATATAGTTCAGTTCAGTTCAGTTCAAGTCGTTTTATTGGATATAATTCGTGCTGCAAAAGCATTGAACAGTGTTAAATTAAAATTAGTAAACAAATCCAAAAATCTGTGAAATAATTTCATGACAAACTAAAGAAAAAAGGAAGAGAAAGGAGGAGGGAAAATTTAAATACATTCTAATGCATTTATGGAAAATCCCAATAATGTATTGATGCTTTGTGGGAATCCCAGCACAGCAGTATTCCCAGTGATCCGAGCAGCTCCATGTTTGAACGCTGTTCCTTTGTGTTAACACGCATGGATTTTACACAATTTGTGTAGATTTGATGACACGCTGAAATCACCACACCATGGCACACAGACAAATGAGCTGTTGTGCTGTTGTCTGGGAGATGAAATTATATTGATCAGGCCGCCACCCTGCAGATGTAATTGTATTGATCAGCAGGGCCGTGGAATGGAGGGGATCAATCTCCTGATTCAAAGCTGTCTCTGTAAACACACTTGATAGATCCGGTATGGCCCTGATAGTAGCCTGGGTCTGGCACAGGTCAGTTTCAGATTCAGCCACTGAAATAAATCAGGCAGCAGGTGTGAACTTTTCAAATTCACAGTAAATAAAATATAAATGAATGCAAATTTGCTTGTCAGTGTTGTATGGAAAAATTACAGTATATCTTATTCCAGATTAATGTTGCATTTTCACTGTATGTCAGTTTATCTTATTCAAGGTTAATGTTGCATATTCAGTATATGTCAGTATATCTTATTCAAGGTTAATGTTGCATATTCAGTATATGTCAGTATATCTTATTCCAGGTTAATGTTGCATATTCAGTATACTGTATGCCAATATATCACATTCCATATGGATGTTGTATATTCATTACAGCCATATACTGCTTATTTACAGCAAAACTGTAAAACAGTTTACGATAGACATTGTAAAACCTGGCAAGTTTTTGTGAGTATATGTGTTTGCTTTCACTGTATGGATTCTTTGACTTGATGAGAGCTGGCACCATGTGTGTGTGTGTGTGTGTGTGTGTGTGTGTGTGTGTGTGTGTGTGTGTGTGTGTGTGTGTGTGTGTGTGTGTGTGTGTGTCTGTGTGTGTGTGTGTGTGTGTGTGTGTTTGTCTGTGGTGTGTCCATGTGCGTTTGTGTCTGTGTTTGTGTGTATGTGTGTACAGTATATGGTGTGTGTGTGTGTGTGTGTGTGTGTGTGTGTGTGTGTGTGTGTGTGTGTGTGTGTGTGTGTGTGTGTGTGTGTATGTACATACAGTATATGGTGTGTGTGTGTGTGTGATTTCACTGTATGGATTCTTTGATTTGATGAGAGTTGGCACTGTGTGTGTGTGTGTGTGAGTGTGTAAGTGAGTGTGCGTGTGTGTGTATGTGCATGTGAGTGTGAGTGTGTGTGTGTGTGTGTGCATGTGCATGTCCTCTTTTGTCTTCCGAGTGGGTTGGGAGTGTGGACATTGATTGACAGTGAGTGGACTGGGATGGTTTGAGGTGCCACTCAGATGACTAAGACGAAATGGATAAACACCATGCTGTCAGCTCACCTGTCAATCAAACCCCACATGGCCTGCCAGGTGCTCGTCTGCCCTCTGACACAATGACACACAAACACTGACTGGAAATCTCCCTGTCTCTGAGAGTTAAGCAGCCAACGGGATGGGTGAAGACACTATCGAGTGTGTGTGTGTGTATGCGTGTGTATGTGTGACTGTGGTGTGTCCATGTGCGTTTGTGTCTGTGTGTGTGTGTGTGTGTGTGTGTGTGTGTGTGTGTGTGTGTGTGTGTGTCTGTGTCTGTGGTGTATGTGCCAACAGGATGAGTGAAGACACTACCGAATGCAATGAACCCTTGGGCTTTGACTCCTGGCTTGTGATGAAGTTACAATGACATGGTGCAATGGTGGATTCATATATATAGCCACAACTATACGGTCAAACAGATATTGAGATACACACACACACACACAGAGACTGTACGGTCAAACAGATATTGAGAAGATGCACATACACTGTGTTCTCCCAGAACGGAATCTAGAAATGTACTTTCTTCCTGGAAAACTACAGGTTAACCCAGTTAGTTATGGCCTAGATTCCAAAGTTTGTATGTATTTGTGCTCTATATCCAATAACCATCTATTAAATCCAGCTTCTAAATCCAGTGTCAGTGTGACATGTAATATTATTATTAACACATGTATATTTAATACATGTAAGATTATTTATGTGAAATCACGTGAAGGAGTGTCGTTATACTCTATATCACCATGGTCATGATTGAGTGTTCCTGTGCAGAGTACTCTGATTCTAATGTCTACCTTAAATTATTTAAGTGAAGAGAATTTCTCACTTTCATTATGTTATGTGGACACATTTATCTATTTGCATACTTTCATGTGTACTTGTAATACTTAATTATTACTTAATTATAATGTTGTCATCTGTGTGGAGGTCTGGTCAGTTTTAGTAACTGTGAATGATTCTGTGACTGACACACACTGCAGCACCGCAGCTAACATGCTTTGCCGAACGAGTTTGTGCATTGTCATCGCCGGAGCCATGATTCATATCTGTTCGTGTTCAGATGCCTCTCCTCTCCTCTCCGTGATCCACCCGTTTCGCATGAGAAATGAGCGGGTCACGACGAGAGCCCCCTCACCACAGTGGGGAGTTTTGATGTGCAAATGAGTGTGGCAGACACAGGCCCGTCTATTGTCAAGTGTAAATTACCTGTGGGTTGAATCAGTGCAGCTGGGCTAGCATGGGTGCTCTGGTCAGCCGCCTATCGGCTCTCTGTTGTTTGCCTCTGCTCTTATTTTCAGTGGCGTGTCCGTGCTCCGATCTGTGATTTAGTTTTAATTAAGAATTGATGCCAGTTAGTGTAGACCAGCATCTCCTCACAAAGCAGTTTACTGTAACTTTTAGTAAAGTTTACACCACTGAGCTTTTTTTTAATGAATAATAACAAAACGTTGAAGGAGGCTCTGTTATTGTTTTCATCTCGTTTCTCCGCTTCAGCTGATGTGGCCATGCGGTCATAGGCGGAGATCCCGGGGGGGACGGGGGGGACGTGTCCCCCCCTACCATAAAGTTGTCCCCCCCAACAATCATTGAAAAAAAAAAAAAAAAAAAAAAAATACAACGACACAAGCGGTGCTAATTATAGACGTAAAAAATGTGTTTTTTAAGTGTTGAAAAATCATGTTCCCCCTATTCCTCAAAGTGGGTTGGTTCACATGCTGTTTCCAACGGGCAGGGCTACCGGCAGCTCCGTGTTTCAGTTAATCAGCCCAGTAGCACACGGTCAGATTGTCAGACTGTTTCCTCCTCTCTCCCCTGTCGCTGCCGCTATGATACAAGATATGTAAAGAGATCTACCTCATTCTCGAACGCAGTAAGAACATGTAAAGAAGAAGTTTTTTTCTAAACTACATTTACGAAGTTCCAATCCGATATGCACAAGTATACATAAGTTTATTAATGGTTTGGCATGACAACGTGAACGTTTGCCGATAACACACGCATGCCGGTAATTAACACAGTTAAGATAGCTAGCCAGACAGTCTAGGACACTGTCCTGTCAGGGCAGGTTCATGCTAGTTAATAAACGTAGGTCTACATCTCAGTGCCTCTCCAGATTTGTTAAATTATCTTAAGTTAAATTAATGTCATCTTTTTCTGGCGTGTATGAACTATGCTGGTATTGTACTATGGAATGGCAGGAGGTAGAGAAGTCGTATTGTATTCAAAAGGTTGCTAGTTCGATTCCCTGATGAGCTGTTTTATAACTTATTTTGAGCATCAAGTTCTCTTGAACTTTGGACATTATTTGTCTGTGAATAGATATTTCGTGTTAGAACATTTAATGCTGTTTAGATAATTCTAAAAGAGAATTCGGTATTTAGCAGTTTATGCTAGCTCTCGTGAAAGCAATTTTTTCATGTCCCCCCCCCCCGGAATTACACTCTGAAATTTGACCATGTATTGTCCCCCCCTGCAATGAAATGGGATCTCCGCCCCTGCATGCGGTAAACATCACATCCACCTGATTCTGAGTAGACACACAGACACTGGGGGCAGTAATGTGCCAGAGAACAGGTCACAGTGAACGAGCTCACATCTAACTGCTCATATTAAACCTCCACTAAGTAACAAGCTCACATCTAACTGCTCATATTAAACCTCCACTAAGTAACGAGCTCACATCTAACTGTTCACATCTAACTGCTCACCTAAGCACACAGCTAGAGACACTAGGTAACCAACACATTTTAAATGATGAGGAATGTGAAGACAGCCTCAGCTCTGCATCCCCTTTAATATGAGGCCTGTTTTTTATTGATAGGATGATCTATTTACCATAAGAGTATGTAGGTGGGTACCAGTAAAATCTCTTTAAGAGCTTAAATACTAATCTTCCAGTATTTCAGTGGTGGTGGTGGTGGTGGTGATGTAAAACATAATCCTGGATTCATATTACCATATTTCATTATTAGCTGTGCACAGAAAACACAAACACACACTCTCTCTCTCTCTCTCTCTCTCTCTCTCTCTCTCTCTCACACACACACACATGTAGTACAGTCCCAGAACACATCTGGGATGATCTCAATGAGTGATTAAGTTTATATTATTTATAGAAAGAGTACCTGTCCTCTCATACACTGTGGTTTTTCCGGTTGTCCTGTTTACTGTTGTATTGTTGTGGTGAGGCACACTGTGCGGCACCAACAGGAATAATATGTCTGCTTTCTGGTCCAGCGCCCTTACATGTTACAAGCCCCAGTTTACTGGTCTTCCACTGAACTGGAAATGTACTGGTGAGGTGAATATGTCCACACACACACACCAGGGTCAGAGTCGGATCAGGACCACACAGGGCCGGTGTCCACACACACACACACACACACACACACACACACACACACACACCAGGGTCAGAGTTGGATCAGGACCACACAGGGCGGTGTCCACACACACACACACACACTAGGGTCAGAGTTGGATCAGGACCAAACAGGGCCAGTGTCCACACACACACACACACACACCAGGGTCAGCTGCCCATGAAGCCATTCATCTTCAGTCACAGATTAGTCCTGTCAGCTGGTGTTGCTGCTTGTTCCTGTGGTGGCAACAAGTGTGTGTGTTACTGTGAATCCACCGCTCCCCCTGACTTTCTCTGCGCCCTCATCCCTCCACCGCCCCACCCCCCCACCCCCACCCCCTCTCCCTCTCTCTGTGTGGGAGTGGGTGTATGAATTCGCCTGGCTGTGATGTTGAATTAATTATCACAGCAGGTAGCGATCTGATCAAAGAGCCCTGTGATGGGAGACCCACGCAAAGGGCAGGCTGCCGCAGAGTGACAGCGCACAGATGGGGGGCGCATCAGTTGGGCGTGCTGCTGGGTTTCTGTAGATGGCACTGATGAGAAGGCAGTGGACCAGCATCACAGCTGATGACCAAAGGTGATGTCCATAGGTGATGTCCATAGGTGATGTCCAAAGGTGATGTCCATAGGTGATGTCCATAGGTGATGTCCAAAGGTGATGTCCATAGGTGATGTCCAAAGGTGATGTCCATAGGTGATGTCCATAGGTGATGTCCATAGGTGATGTTTATAGGTGATGTCCACACGTCTTTATGTGAAGCCATCTCCCTCTCTCTCTCCCTCTCTGTCTCTCTCTCTCTCTCTCTCTCTCTCTCTCTCTGTCTCTCTTTCTATATATCTGTCGGTGTGTGTGTAAAAGTGAGAGAGAGACACACAAAGACAGAGAGGGAGCTGACAGCTGATTTGGGAATAAATCATATTGTAATCACTCTGCAGCATTGGTCTTGTGTAGTGTTTGGTGAATTTATTGTATATTTGCACTTTCTCTGTGTACTTCACTTACAGTACTCTAATCACTGAGACATAGAATTGCTAAGTGTTTTAGGTTAGCAACAGCAGTGTGTAACTGGTTCAAACTGAATTAATTCATACGAAACGTGTGTGTTTCATATGGTAACAAAATATGGGTTTGATAAATTAGTGTAGTGTTTCATTCACACACCACACACACACACACACCACCCACACACACACACACACTCTCTCTCTCTCTCTCTCTCGCTCTCTTATTCTGGGCACACACATAGACTTACACACAAACACTAAGTCCAAGAGAATGCAAAATAGGATTTCCCTCTGATATAAAAGTTTAACTTTAAAACAAAATAAGCCGGCTCTTCAACAGCTTGTATGCTGTAATGTAATCAGTCAACATCCTCCTACAAACTAAAAGAATGTTTGATTGTGGAGTTTGTTTGTCTTGCAGTGCATGATGGGTAATCCATTGTTGAAGATAAATAGAATGTTCTTGGGGGACTCTGGGAAATGCTGTGCTAAAGACAATGCTAAATATGTTTGTGTGTGTGTGTGTGTATATAGGTGTGTGCCTACTACTACTGTAAGAGTAAAATAAGTATGTCTGTGGCAGCTGCTAGCACCCCTCCTGTACACACTGTATTAGAAATTATGCGAATTGGAAGTGTTATTGTGTAAAGCACGTGATGTGAAGTTGAGGAGAACTGGGGTGATTGTTTTTTCTGTCTTTGAGAATATAGTGTGCTGGAACAGTGATACTCCCTGTTCTTATCTCTGTAACCCTGTTAAATAGACACTGCCTGTGAGAAAATTCATCCGATTCTCACAGACAGCTTGTGGTTCACTCTGTGTGATTCTGATCCTTGTGCAGAAGACTAATAAACGTATTACTAATATCTAATTATAAGACTGATCTCGCTTTAGACTGGTTATTATCAGATTTCCACTACAACACACAACCCCAGACTGTCAATAACAACAGCGGGGCCTGCAATACTGCAACAAGACAACAGATATGCAGACCGCAGCCCACTCGGACACGACAGAGACACAGTCAAGACCTCAGACTGATCAGCTCCTGCGTCTGGGATACAATGTGTCAGGGTCAGGATGCGCTTAATGTGTTTCATTTAACCTGCCACAGAGTAAACCTGAAGGCATATAAAAACGACTTTGACTTGAAAGTCAATGGGACCTAATTTCATTGACGGCAGAGAGAAACAAGCACAGTCCACAGCACAGCATGAACGAAAGCCATCTTGTGGCGTGTGGGAGAATTGCACTCACCCACCCTTATTTGTGCTTCGAATCTTGCATATGATATTAAATTAGCAAAATTATTAGGCGGACTTATTATTATTATTAGACCTGCTCGTTGCTTTGCTCACTGCCCGTTAATACAATTAGGGCCCGTTATATTGGTCTGCTATTACTTTAGAAATGTTTGAGTATTTTTATAATTATACTGTTTTATCATAAAATTACTTTTTTAGTTATGTCATAAATTAGTTGTAATAGAATAGAGTTATGATTTTACTGTTTTATAGTAAAATGATGACTCCATGTAGTTCTTCTCTCTCACTGAAAAGCCTATGAGAGAACAAAGAAGCCAGTCTGTATACTTGGTGATCTTCTATGAACGTCTAAAAGAAGTGTGTCATTAAAAGACCCTGGAGACACTATTCCCATTACAATGGGTGATTAGTGACCTCTAATAACTTATCTTACCATTAAACATTAGCCCAATCAGATCAGCATTGACGGACAGAAATGAGGGTAACTGACAAAGCTTCATGCTATCTTACTCTCATTCCCTGGCTCTTATTTGATGAGTTCCTCCTCTGAGGATCGGTCAGGCGGAGGAGCGACCCTGCGGGGGCGGGGGCGGGGGATGTAATATTCATTATGTATGACACTGCAGTCTCAACTGTAGGCCAAGCTAGGGAGTATCGAGCGCGTTTGGAACAGCGTCCCACATGATGCACAGAGACTGAAGGCCCGTTGACTTTACTCCTGGAAACAATATTACCGTGAGGCAGAATATGCTGAGTCATAGAGAAAAATATATGAGAGGTATCCAACAAGCTGTGTGAGTAGAGGAGTAGCTAGCGGGTACAGGAGTTTTATTGGATTTAATCACCTGGAAGTGCACACCATCAGAGCCCTGCTTAGTCTTTTAGGAAAAGAAAGAAAAAAAAAACAGCTTAACAGCACTTCTGCTTACGAGTCTTTTGAATAAGATGCTGACAGCTGTGCTGCGTTGTGACCACCAGAGGGCGCACCATGCCTGTCAAACTGATACAGGAAGCCACTCAGCCCATGTGAAAAAGCTCGATGTGAAAGATGACGGATGAAGGATTTAGTTTTCAGTTGAGTCTCACATAAACACAAATTTGACATTCATATCTTTAACACCTCTGCACTTGTAGGGTATATAGACCTACAACAACCAGAACTGTCAGCAGAACATGTGCCAGAATCAACTGTAATAAATCAATGCATGCCAATAAAATAGGATGCAGACATTAAAGACTTGTCCTGACAAATTTTGATGCATGTCCCTTTTTCTAGGGCCAGCTTATGAGCACGATAATATCTTCAAAAGTTTTTTTTCCCTTTACTTTCAGATTTGAATCCTGGCTACAGCAGTCTCCTGTCAACCTGCCCTGAGCAACAGCCTTATTAAAAATCACTTATTTATCAATATAACAACTAACTATTGCAATAACGTATTATTTATTCATGACTTTTTTTATTACAACAAAATCATTCATATGAACATCACAGAAACAGTTGATGTAAGCCTGCACAGGTCTCAGGATATGCATTATAATTTAAAACAATGGCCAGTAGTAGTAGTGTGTGTGTGTGTGTGCTTGAGTCTGTGTGAGTAAGAGAGGGGGGGCACAAAGAGTCAGTGATACAGAATTGAGGAGAAACTATGAGATTGGAAACAAATCTCAGGTTTTGCCAGCTATACAATCTCATAGAAATCCTATATGGATCTATACAGAATAGCAGTTAAAAGTGAACTACTGTTTTGTAGTATTGTATATGTGTGTGGCTGACTTGGTTGCCCTACATGTTTTCTTAGATGGGATGTACTTTGAAGGAGGCTTAGTATAGTTGATTTCGCAAGACAAGAAAGAGCACAAAGTGCTGTTGTTCAAACTTGTTCTATTCTCTGTAACTATTTCTTTGAACCATACTGAAACTCCTCGAGGCATTGCTATGTGGAATGCAAAGTAATGCCTGATATGTTGACAGACGTGATTCTTACCGCTGTGCCCTATGTTGAAATCGATACGACAAGCTTTGCAAAAAGCATGACTATTATCTAGATAACATGCAAACTCCTCTGTCCAACAAGACTTACATTTACAAACATATTTCCTTCTTCGATGGCGTCCCCTTCTGTCATTTTCCCTTTCCCTTTGAGCTTGAGTACATGATCTGGCCACTGTAGAACATTGGACAACATTTTTTATTTGATTATTAATAAAATACGTTTGGACCTCATAATATACAGGAGATTACCGGGAGAAATGACAAAACAGGAGGCGGGCGGGAAATAGGTCAGAAAAGCGGGAAAAACGGGAGACTTGGCAGGTCTGTTCCTGGCTCTTATTTGATGAGTTCCTCCTCTGAGGATCGGTCAGGCGGAGGAAAGACCCTGCGGGGGCGGGGGCGGGGGATGTAATATTCATTATGTATGACACTGCAGTCTCCACTGTAGGCCAAGCTAGGGAGTATCGAGCGCGTTTGGAACAGCGTCCCACATGATGCACAGAGACTGAAGGCCCGTTGACTTTACTCCTGGAAACAATACTACCGTGAGGCAGAATATGCTAGAGAAAAATATATGAGAGGTACCCAACAAGCTTTGTGAGTAGAGGAGTAGCTAGCGAGTAGAGGAGTTTTATTGGATTTGAACACCATCAGAGCCCTGCTTAGTCTTTTAGGAAAAGAAAGCCAATAAAATAGGATGCAGACATTAAAGACTTGTCCTAACAAATTTTGATGCATGTCTCTTTCTCTGGGGCCAGCTTATGAGCACATATAACATCTTCAAAAGTTTTTTTTTCTTTACTTTCAGATTTGAATCCTGGCTAAAACAGGCCTCCTGTCAACTTGCCCTGAGCAACAGCCTGTGAGTGCCCTGCTAAACAGAGAATTAGTCTGTAATTATACTTCACAATGTCATATCATCTTCGAGCTTTTCTACTCAATACCTTAGTGACCTCAATACCTACTGCTGGCATTACACAGAAAAACTTTACCTCCCCTTTCTCTGTGCGCATAGGCGGAGATCCCGGGGGGGACGGGGGGGACGTGTCCCCCCCTACCATAAAGTTGTCCCCCCCAACAATCATTGAATTTTTTTTTTTTTTTTTTAAATAAAAATACGACGACACAAGCGGTGCTAATTATAGATGTAAAACAATATGTTTTTTAAGTGTTGAAAAACCATGTTCCCCCTATTCCTCAAAGTGGTTTGGTTCACATGCTGTTTCCAACGGGCAGGGCTACCGGCAGCTCCGTGTTTCAGTTAATCAGCCCAGTAGCCTACACGGTCAGATTGTCAGACTGTTTCCTACTCTGTCCCCTGTCGCTGCCGCTATGATACACGATATGTAAAGAGATTTACCTCATTCTCGAACGCAGTAAGAACATGTAAAGAAGAAGTTTTTTTCTAAACTCCATTTACGAAGTTCCAATCGATATGCACAAGTATACGTTTATTAATGGATTGGCATGACAACGTGAACGTTTGCCGATAACACACGCATGCCGGTAATTAACACAGTTAAGATAGCTAGCTAGACAGTCTAGGACACTGTCCTGTCAGGGGCAGGTTCATGCTAGTTAATAAACGTAGGTCTACATCTCAGTGCCTCTCCAGATTTGTTAAATTATCTGAAGTTAAATGAATGTCATCTTTTTCTGCGGTCCATGAACTATGCTGGTATTGTAATATGGTGTGACAGTGGCGCAGGAGGTAGAGAGGTCGTATTGTAATCAAAAGGTTGCTAGTTTGATTCCCTGTCAAGCTGTTTTATAACTTATTTTGAGCATCAAGTTCTCTTGAACTTTGGACATTATTTGTCTGTGAATAGATATTTCGTTTTAGTACATTTAATGCTGTTTAGATCATTCTAAAATGACTTCGAATTTCTGTTTGTAAATGTGATAAGAGAATTCGGTCTTTAGCAGTTTATGCTAGCTCTCGTGAAAGCAATTTTTTCATGTCCCCCCCCCCCGGAATTACACTCTGAAATTTGACCATGTATTGTCCCCCCCTACAATGAAATGGGATCTCCGCCCCTGTCTGTGCGTGTCCCTTTTCCCAGCCGGAGCCTGTGTACTGTATGTCCCCAATGTGCTGGTCCACCAAGTAGAATCTCTCTCTCTCTCTCTGTGTTTGACCTCACCTCACTGTTGAGGAACCCAAGAGCCATGTGAATATACAACATCTGTTTCGCTGAAAATGTGTTAATATATCTTAACATGTCTTAATGTGTGTGCCCAACATATCTCAATGTTTGCATTTACATCTGGATCAACTGATGTATCTCCCTCTGTGTGCGTGTGTGTGCACATCTACATCCAAAATATGTATGCGCGTGTGTGTGTGTGTATGTTTGGCCCTATGACCCTTGTTACATCGAATATTCCAACCTATCTGCCAGTGTGTCCACTCTGCCCATTGTGCAGGCAGGAGCTGCTGACTGGCATGGACCCCCCCCCCCCCCCCCGTGCCATCTGGATGCCCTGGTGCTGCCAGCTACATCTCTCAACAACTCTACATCACTAGAGCAGGGCTTTATGGATACCCACTTTCAAAACTCAACCATTACAGTAAAATGCCAAAACTTTCCAAAATACCACCAGCCCGGGGCAGTTCACCTACAATTCCACAAACAAGACGTGCAAAGGCATTTTATTTATATAATATGTTTAAGGACACTGTTACTGCTGTACAACCAGAGAACACAACCACAGAGTAAAAATGACGAAACAATTAACATTTGTTAATTGCTCAGTGAGCAGTAAACGAAGGTTATCCATGGTATAAATACACAATTATTTCTATTCACATCTAATAGTCTAATAGTCTAATTAAACGGAGGCAGAAGAAGAGATGCTGCGCACCAGTGCATTTTCCACAAAAGGTCTCCTTTCTGTCTTGGCCGTGAGTGAAGCAGGAAGTAAAACTGACTATTAGAGCCCTATTGTGGAAAAGGAGGAAGAGGACTATGATTTTTAGATTTTTAAATTTTTAAATGTTTTCATTTCGAGAATAAAATGGAAATGTCGAGAATGTTCTCAAAATGTTTTTTCAACAGAGTCCAAATGGCAGGTTAGGTTGACCTCTTCAAGGTGTGTTGGCCTTTGGGTGGTCCGTCTCAGCGTGTGGAAAATGTGGGAATTCTCAACCGCATTGCTCCCCACCACCCCTACTCACTGGATTTGGCTCCCTGCGACTTCTTCCTCTTTCCTAAGATGAAGTTCAAGCTGAAGGGTCGCCGTTTTTAAACACAGTGGAGGAGATCGAAAGCACATTGCAGATGGTTCTTGATATGCTGAAAGAAAAGGACATCCATGGGGCGTCCCAAGCGTGGCAGGAGCACTGGGAGCGGTGTGTCGCTGCGTAAGGTGACTACTTCAAAGGGGATGGCTGCCAAATTTAAATCAGGTATGGTTTTTGCTTTTTTTAGGCGAAGTCTCTGAACTTTTTGATCACACCTCGTTGCCTACATTCTAGTCCCAAATAAATTCTCCAGAATGTAGGACTATATGAGATGGGTTATTTTGATCTAAATATAACATTAGATTGTCATGGAATGTAAGTGAGCAAAAAGCAAAATCACAAAAGGCTACAGTGATTAACAATATAACGGTTTTAACGGTTATAAATCGAACAGTTCAGGAGCATAGCCCTGCTGAATGTTGAGGGGAAGATCTTCTTCTCAGTCATGGCAAGAAGAATGACTTCCTACCTGATGGAGAATGGCTATATTGACACCAGCTGCCAGAAGGCCGGGATTCCAGGTTTCCCGGGTGTGTGGAACATGCCACCATATTCTGGGAGCAGATCCAGATTGCCAAGAGGGAGAAGAAAGACCTGCATGTGGTTTGGCTAGATTTAGCCAACGCATATGGGTCAGTGCCACACAACCTCATAGCATTTGCCCTGGACTTCTTTTACATCCCACAGAGCATCAGGGCCATGGTAATGAGCTACTTCCAGGACTTGCACATGTGCTTCATGTTCCCGAATTCCACCACCATCTGGCAACAGCTGGAAGTGGGGATCGCGATGGGATGCTCCATTTCCCCCATCCTCTTCATCACAACTTTTGAAGTGATCTTGATTGGAGCAAGACAGGTGGTGGGAGGAGCCTGTCTGCCTACAGGACGGAAGCTCCCCCCACTAAGGAGTTACATGGATGACACCACATGCTTGCTCCAAACTGCTCCATGCACGTCCAGGCTCATGAAGAGACTGGATTAGTTGATCACTTGGGCCAGGATGAAGTTCAAAGCAAAAAAGTCAAGGAGCCTTTCCTTGCGGAAAGGGGTGCTGAATGACAGGGTCACCTTTATAATCGGCGGAGAAAACATCCCACGCATTGCAGACCAGCCCATCCGAAGTCTTGGGAGGCAATATACAGCCAGCCTCTCAGACAAGGAGATAGGAAAGACCACCCTGCAGCAGCTCTCAGCAGGCCTGGCCAAAATCGACTCAGTTACCGGGAAAGTACAAGGTGTGGTGTTTCAATTTCACACTGTACCCAAGGGTAATGTGGCCGCTGAAGCTGTGCGAAGTCACCTCGTTAGCCGTGAGCAAGATGGATGCAAAGACCAGCTCGTTCATCCACAAGTGGCTAGGGCTCCCAAGGGGCCACTCATCGGCCAGCCTGTATGGAAAGAACACACTTCAGCTTCCCCTGAAATCTATCACCATAGGTTACAGGCAGGAGAAGGCAAGGCTGGTGATGGAGCTGAGGGACTCTACAGATGAGACAGTGAGGGACATGGAAGCCCGAGTGTTGACTGGGAGGAAGTGGAGGGCCGAGGAGGAGGTGCAGAAGGCAGTGGGCAGGCTGCAGCACCAGGAGATGGTGGGCAGAGTCCAGACGGGGCGCGCTGGCCTTGGGTGGGGAGATCCGCCTATTCTGTGGTCCAGAGCTAGCAGGAAGGAGAGGAAGGATCTTGTTGTCTCGGAGGTGACAAAGATAGCAGAGGAAGAGTACAGGGTCAAGGCAGTGGCGCAGGGGCAGCAGGGACGCTGGACGATGTGGGAGGGGGTTGCAGGTCGGGTGGTCAGCTGGGCAGATTTCTGGAAACTGCCACAGGCTCGACTCAGTTTCCTCATCAGGGCAACCTACGACACTCTGCCCTCCTCCCGAAACCTCCAACAGTGGCTGGGCACGGAGCAGGCCTGTGACCTCTGTGGGACCATCAATGCTTCCCTACAACACACTCTGTCAGGATGCATAACCGCGCTATCCCAGGGCAGGTATGGATGGCGGCACGATCAGGTGCTGAGGAAACTGGCAGAGGTGGTGGAGAGGAAAAGGCAAGAGGCAAGCTTTGGGAGGCAGCCGGGGAGCCAGCAGTGGACCTATTTCCTTAGGGAAGGGGAAAAGGGGGACACTGTCAGAAGGAGACCAGCATCCACCCTGTTGTTGCCAGGACTGGAATGGAGAATGGAGGTGGACACTTCCCAGGGGAGATCTGCAGCACCACACTGAGGCCAGATGTGGTGCTGTGGGCCAAGACGGAGAGATCTGCGCTGCTTGTGGAGCTGACGGTGCCATGGGAGGAGGGGATGGAGGGAGCCCACGAAAGGAAGAGGGCAAAGTACTCTGACCTGGTTGCGGAGTGCAGGGAGAGCGGTTGGAGTACACGACTCTTTCCAGTGGAGGTTGGCACGAGGGGGTTTGTGGGAAGCTCAATGACTCGCCTACTTAAAGAGCTAGGGCTGAGGGGCAAGGAGCTACACAAAGCCACCAGAGAGCTGTCTGAGGAAGCAGAGAAGGCAAGTTTTTGGCTTTGGTTAAGGAGGCGGGATAAGGCATGGGGAGCGAGCAACTCCTGAGGAAGGCTAGCTGCAGGGGGTGACTGGGAGACGTCCCTGTTCACTGCCCCGCCACCAGGAGATGTTCATCTGTGAAAGGTGGTCCCCGGCTGATGACCCCGCAGCTAGCAGGTTTTACCACCTACCTGTTCACAGTAATAACAGTCGGTTTTAAAGGGATGTGGTAGAGCATTTTAAAACAGGTCTGACAAGCTACAATTATGTTTCAACGAATTTAATTGTTTGGAACAACAGAATAAAGAAGTATGGTTTATTCCTTTGCAGAACCCACTACGATCTTCTTACAGTGTCTGTACGTTTGAGGCATTCAACTTAAAGGGATTGCTCGACAATGCTATTGATTGGCATTAACCAAACCTTTCACTTTAACTTCGACCAGGCTCTGCCCACTTTGTGCCTTTGATCACGCCTTTATGCTTGTGCAACAGTGCGTATGCGCTGCTGTTTCCGCTAGCCATTTTCGCCCTGAAAATAGCTTAATGTCTGGAAGGGCTAGTGGACCAGTCTGGATGCTCCACGGAAGAAGTTGTTGCCAGTAATGGCATCAGATTCTGGAGAGACTACGGCCCAGGACAGGGTCAGCCCAGTTCCAAAGTTGGCTGTGAGGCGTGTTAGGTTTAGAGCACATTAAAAACCTAGGAGACAACACACACACACACACACACACACTTCAGACTGTACACAGTTTGGATAATCTGCTGGCTAAAGATGTGTAAGCTGAGCTCTTAGCTAAATAGGATATATCTGATCTTAGTAACAGGGACAATTTCTCTCTCTTCAGCTGTGCTGTTTGAGTCACTGCTTTCAAAGAAACATTTCGGGTTGAACATACATTTAAATCTTACCACTATCCATAAATATAGAAATACGACATTTTCAACATAAATGGTACTTTTACTATTGTGTGCAAAATCTATAAATTGATAAATAAATTATTTATTACCGTAATATCTTTACGGCAAGCCACTTGGTTTACGATCCCCCCCCCCCCTGTCAGTTCCCTGTCTAGTAGACAGTGTCACTGCTACTAGACAGGGAACTGACAGGTAGCGAAGCTGTATGTTTCCAAATAGACCAACACAGATCTTGCAGTTTCCACATTGAGTATTTCTCGTCTTCTTCATTTTCCTTCGGGCATTTACTTACTTCTATAACAACTCAATTTCTTCCCAAACCATTACTGTTTCACTACCAACAATACTGATTTCATTAAAATGTTCATCAGCAAAAGTGTTTGTAGTTGTGGCTGATCGCATAGGCTGAATACGAAAATAGGAGAAATTAAAAAAAACTCCTTCCGCAGTGAATCAACAGGTCTCAGATATCAAAACAAGCACCGAAGCGTGACGTACATGAAGTAGCCAACAGCGGATAGTGTCATATCATTTTCAAACTGACTGTATGACAACAATTCCTCTCTCCTGTCTGTGTTCCATGTTAAAATTGTGTTATGTTTGGGTTGATAGCTCGCTCAGAGACAGTTATCTAGCCGGCAGGCTAGCGGCTAACTGCGGCGTAGATTCTGATATGATGCGTGCAGGGCGTGTTTACCAGCTAGGTTAGCAAGCTAGCTAGTTAATTTCGTTGGTAGTGTACGGGTGTATATATCTGGCTGAAGCCGGTCTAAACCGGCTTTAGAGGTACATACACGCAGTCAAACGCTTCAGCGACGTAGATATAGGGAGGGCTATGAGATTGTGCGGGTTCAGCCTCAGATCTGTGCCAACGGTCAGACCTATCTCACTATGGATTTCAGCCGGATGAAATTTTAGCCTACGTCAGCGGTTGCCACTTTGCCTCTGATCTCTCTTCGCGACGAAGTAACCATTGCCTGTTTGGTCGCATTGTGGGCAATGTTTGTGAGGGGGACCGTTTGCTAGCTCTCTCACCAAATAGCGTGGTTGAACTCCTATAGCCAAGATCGGCTATGACCGCGTTAGCTAGCTAGCTTTGTTTTTAATAAGTAGTTGTGATTTTAATTACACAATGTCTCAGTAATAATGTGCTGCTGCTGGTTAGCTAGCTAAAGTCACTTCAGAATTGTTATCCCAGTCTATCCATGGACCTAGTAAGGTCAGTGGTCAGCTAGTATTGCTTAATTTTGCCAAGGAAAGGTCACGTTTTCCCGTCTCTTGGATTTTCCCATGGAAATCAATTGTGAAGGTAAGTGTTATGTTCTTTTTTTGTGCTAGCCTGGTAACATAATCACCCAGGGATATACTGTTCAGCTTTCTACCAATACAAGACATCATTCTTTTGTCATTTAGTAGCCCGCTAACTAGCATGCTTGCTGGCTATCACCAAGACTGATATATTGACTACATAACGTGAAAATACTCTCATAAAAATGTTTGAACAGGTGACGCCACCAACTTGTCGCTTGAAGAGCCAGCCATGGAGTCAACATACGTGACTTTGACTGTAAGAGGAACCACATCTCCCGGTAAGTTGATGTAAATATCCCGTGCAGTGGAATTCAAGCGGCGCGTGAGTTTTCCAAGTTTGTTCTTGGATTGTTTACATTATTTATTGACACAACTTAGCTAAACTAAATATCTCATCTTGGAATTTAAATATCTACATATTGTGCTGTGGCACCCAAATATGTTACACAACATTCATTGTATTTGCAGAATAGATTGAGGTGACACGTTGTTGTTCGATTAAACACTTCCTGTTGTTTAGTAATCAATGGTGCTGTATTTTGTAGGCGAAGTTATAGCAGTTGTGGGCAGCTGCGAGTCTTTGGGAAACTGGTGTTACCAGAGAGCTGTGACTTTACAGCCTACGGAGGCGGATGGGTAAATATTATACACTAATTTATCATTGTGCTATAATAATTCTCGTTGTTTTGACTTGTCATGCGCTGATAAGAGCGTAGCAACCGTGAAAGAACAACAGTGTTTTTCATGGTGCGCCATTCTAATTCTGCCTACACCAGCACGCTCTGGAAAAAGACCATCACTGTCCCACGAGGAGCTGTAACCAGATACCGCTACTTTAAAGGATCCTTTCTCGAAAATAAGGTGAGGATAATTCATTTATTCGCTTGTAAAACATAAATTGTTTCCTGAATGCATTTCTGCGCTGTTGTGGCTTTTACTTTGACTAGGTAAAACACCGTTATCATGGGAAAGTAGATTTTTCTTAATGTTGTCTATGCAGTGTGCTAGAAATATACATCAAATGCTCACTACTCAAAACCCACACTGTTATGTATGCATTTTCCTTTTGTTGAGGTGAGATATGACAGAAACCAGCAACCTGCCCTTTCTCTGAACCTTGCCTTCTATGAAAAAATCCATGTTCTGTTTGATGTTGACCTTTTCCTTTCAGTAGCATTGTGTCTGCATGGGCGAAGCAGATTTTTATCTATAGGTAGGAAGTGCTAGGGATTCATGCTCCCTCCAGTGTTTTTGTTTACGTTTGGAGAGGACACACTTGCTGCTGAGTTCTTGGAGTTTCCTGGTTCTTGGAAGTGGGTCACCTGGCTTTCCACTTGGATTTGCAACAGCTGGTCTGGCGCTACAGCCATAGCCACTGTGTGCGTGTGTCTATGGGTTAGCATAACGCAGGAAACCGCAGAGTCTCTGAGTTAGACGCGGTCTTATATTCCAGTAAATTATCCTTCTCTCTGTCTCGTGAGAGGATGCTGCATTTGAACTAAAGGGAAATGGGTAATGGCTCTGTAGAAATGCAGCTCGCTGCTGTTTGTGGGCATTCACAAGCCATTGCAAGTCTGTACGCGACAGCCCCACCTTTAATATTTCTAGCGTTTATAAAAACACAAGAGGAAGTGAGGTTTATTTGTACTTTTGTGTTCATGGACACACCCAAATCACACGTCTTACGCCACTCTAAGATAATATAATTAATAGTGTAGTTATCTTGTGCTAGCCTGATGATATCCATGCCTTTCCTGTCAACTTTTCAGATCTCACCCTTTGCTGGCGGGCTGCATCACTGTGTGGTGAATATACCAGCTCCCATTTATTTGCTCTTGTTCAGATCGCTGCTTATTCTGGAGCAGGTCTGGGTTCGCCACGGCCCGGGTATGGCCCAGACCCGGTCCAGAGTGATCAGCAATCTCGATGAGGCGATTGTGAGTGTGGAGTGCCGCTTCAAGATTGGCACTCCAGTTTTGTGCTTCACTGATGATTACTTTAACCCCATGTTACCACATTGGCATTGCAGAGTGCAGGTGGCCCATGTCAAGTCATAGTCACTAGGTGGGAGACCCATCTGCATCCTCGAGCATTGAACCCCTCAGGTATATGAGAATATGCCCTCTGGGCACACAAACCTACCTGCATTGTAGTTATAATAACAAGAGTGTTGTGTTAATAGCATATTTAATGGGTATATTTAATAATTAAAAATAACAAAGGGTGTGGTTATATCCATGCATTTCATGCATGTTAGCTGCGTGTGTGTATTGGATTTGCTTACAAGTTTAAAGCAAACGGACAACAACAACAAACAAAAGTATTCTTTGATGTAAGAACACCATACTGCAACATTTAAAGTTCAAATATGTGGCAAAACATGCAGTTGTGTGAGTACCTGAACTTTGAGTGGATGGTAACCTTTAATATCATTGAAATGAAAAGTTATGTATAGCAGTGAAGGTCAAGACGTCCTTTTGGGCTTAGATATGCTGGGGACCCTTTTTTCTTTTATTTTAAGGGCCTTGTTTTACTGCCAGTTCAAGCCTGGTGTTTTTAGTCTGATTTCGGGCATGGGTATATGTACTTTTTTTTTCGAATACCCTTGATATGTTTGCCAACTGGCATAACCCCTTTGTGAAGCAATAACTGCACTTCAAATATTATAGAGTATATTTTTATCAGGCTTTTTCTGGGGGAGATTCTTGGACCACTGTCAGGTGTTGTTTTGAGTCTGATGTGTTGAAATTTTGTTCGTAGTAGCCCCTTATTAAACACATGATGTGTCCCAGACGTATCAGGTTAACACCACATGCTCAGGAGTAATTGATGCTTAGATACCTGATAAGCGTAACACTGCAGCGACCTCAAAAGGGCGATGCCCGTCAGAACAGAGGGGATGTCAGTGATGCTTTTAGGGCGTGTGTCCATTTTCTAGGCGTCTGCGTGTGCACTCTCTCCCCTCATTGGGAACAAGACACTGGCCCGTGGAAGGAAAACGCTTTAGGGGCACTAAGCCTTACTGCTCTCTTTCTCGCTCCCTTTCTTCCTTTCATACCCCTCTATTTTGCTCAGAAAAAAAAAACACTCAGCCTTAGATAGCAAAAAAAAACCCTGCTATATTATTGTCTGCATTTTTGTCTGGTGGGTGGAAGGGTTGGGTAGCTATCCAGCTAGCCACATTCACAGCTAAGTTATTTAGCTATACATTTAGTGGTAGTAGCACTTTACCATAAGGAAGTACTATTATGGTAGACCCTGTATAAACCCTTAAGGCAGTGCTATTATGAACAGCTGAGACGAGAATCCTTTCCAGAGTCGGATACTTTTAGAGGCACCCTTTTCTTGTTTGACACCAAATTTATAGTTAAAGATGCAGTCCGCGATTCTGTTTCACGAAAGGTTGTTGATATTTGAGCTGAACAGGCAATCAAATTATCCTCCTCCCTTCTGTGCTCTGTGTCGATTGGATGGGATTGTTTATGGCTCGGCCCGAGCCACTATGTTGGTTTCCCGTTAACAAAGCCAGGACTATGTAGGAAAACCAGAGTTTTTTTTAGCGCAGACACTGAAAGGAAAGCTGGAGGACTGTGGAGCAATTTGCTGAATTTGACAAAAGTGTGCTGGTTTAGAATCGCTGACTGCACCTTTTAAAGCCTAAAACATTTTTTCCTGTGTATTACTAAAATTACGACTATTTCTGTAAACCATTAAAAGAACAAGGCGCACAATGGGGGAGTGAAGTGACCCTTTGTTCTGAAAGCTCGGCTTGAGAGGTTGTGCTATTTGAGTTGCCGTAGCGTCATGCTAATGCTTCTCATGCCTTTACAGCTGTCAACCTTGAGTTCGACGATGGACAGTTTGGATTCCATAGTAAGTTATTGAAGCTGTTTGATTTACTATTCTCTTGTGTGTCACTCTAAGCTGTCATTCTTCTTTCTTGTGTAAAAGTTCACTGTTTAAGATTCAAGAGTGTTTTCATCTTTGTGGTTTTAGCATTTAGCATCATAATACTGAGAGTTGTCTGTGTCTGTCTGTCTGTCAGACGGCGCTGAGAATGTTGACTCCGGCTGGCTCACCTGCCAGACTGAAATTCGTCTCCGATTGCACTACTCCATCAAACCACCGGTGTCCTTTACCAAGAAGAAGTTCAAGAAGTCACGCTTCAGGTACACACACATCTACACAGCAAAAACTTTAGCCCACACGCATCTACACACTTACACACACACACACACACACACACACACACACACACACACACACCTCACACAGCCGTAGTCCAGTGCGGTTAGGTTAGCAACCATAAGCTGCTTAGCCTATTATGCCAATAGCAACTGCTTAACATCACAGTTTTTGATGTGTTGAGTCAGTCATGTTTATGAGCTGTATAGAGCTCATTGAGACGCTGTGTCCTGGGTGAAGTCTCAAATGATTTCTGCAAGCCACCTTTGGACAGTGCTGAACCTTAACAATATCAATATAAAGATAAAATGTCATTTAATCAAGAAGGGGATTGGCTATTGACAGTAGTGACTCTGGTAAAAAGTGTGGGGGTGTTTTGTATGACTCAAGTCAAGTCCACAAGGCTTTGTCAGGTGCGCTGTTTGAATGAATAAATATTGCTCCCTTGTTTTACCAGATTCAAACTGACAATAGAGGGTGTGGAGGAAGAGGATGATGACGAGGAAGAGCTGCCGATTCCGTCGCCGAGCCCTTGGAAAAATATGACTCCGACTCTGGAGATAAGCATGATCACGGCAGGCGGGTACAAGTCCCGCCACTCCCAGCCCGAGGACGGCTACGCCCTAGAGCCCATGCAGTGGACCGAGTACAGCATCCAGACCATGGACCCCGACAACCTGGAGCTCACCTTCCAGTTCTTCGAGGTAGCCACGTTTAACTTGGATAAAAGCACCTGGTAAAAGCCTGATGGTAAATGTATAAGTAGCCACGTTTAACTGGGATAAAAGTACCTGGTAAAAGCCTGATGGTAAATATAAACGGGCCTTCTGGGTAGTTTCCCCTCAAAGGTCATCTGAAAATAGGGTTAAGGAACAAGAATGTCCAGTAACCTCCAGTTTCACCAGTGTGTGTGTGATTGTGTAATGGTAAACTGTGAAATAACTATAGCAAACTGCTCTTTGAGGTAATAATAATAACAATCTTTATTGTGTGTGTGCATGTGTGCGTGCGTGCGTGCGTGCGTGCGTGCGTGCGTGCGTGCGTGCGTGCGTGCGTGCGTGCGTGCGTGTGTGTGTGTGTGTGTACGTGTGTGTAACCAGGAGGACCTGAGTGTGAAGGTGGTGCAGGGGGACATCCACCCGGGCCACGTGGGCACGGCCTGCCTCCTCTCCTCCTCCTTCGTGGAGAGCGGCAAAGACGCGGGCATGGCCACCCTGCCCATCATGAGCCGAAGCGCCGGCCAGACAATGGGCAAGGTCCGAGGTAAGGAGCCCCCCCCACACACAGCCCCCCAGTCATGAAAGCAGAGAAGAAATCAGCATAGTGCAATCAATAAGATAGATAGATCATCGGCAAGATCTGAGCTCCGAAGAAAACGGCATAGTGGAATCGAGAAAATAGATAAACTAAACATAAAATAAACAATACAGATTAAAGCGTAAAGTGATTAAATAAATATACACACTAAAGAAAATGATAATATAATAATAATAATAATAATCCATTATTTACATTGATTAAGCACTATAGACCTGCAGGTTGACCTGGGTTCGATTCCCCGCCACTGCAGGATGCTGAGTCTGCTAAATACCAGGGGCCATCAGTTAATGTTCACTAGCAATATGGTTTAACCATTCTTCATGGTGAGGTTTGTGTTTGACCTTTACGTTTATCCATTGGACCGGGATAACTTTCTGACAGATAAGGGCCAGATTTGATCAGTATGAGTGTTGCCATAGTTGTATGCGCCTTGTTCTACGAGGATATTTTCGTTTACATTCCAATTTAGTTATTTCACTTCTATAGTTGTACAGACGGCCTATTCATTTTTATCAGTATGTGGGTCTGAGTTGTTGCCTAAGGTAGATGGTTGTGTTACTGTCTCATCCTCCACACCAGTACATTTGCATGAGGCAAGTGTCTACACTTTTAATGACTTTGTCAGCTATTTCCTGGATGACACGGTCCCAGAGGTTTCCACAGTGGTATGGCTGACCTCAGAGCTAAACAGGCAGGAGTCCAGTGATGGTTTTCACTAAGCAGGATTAATGAGTTACCCTCAGTAATCCTGCTTTGTGAAACACCCCTAACCAGTAAGGCCAGTTAAACAGCAAGTGCACTTTTGGAGTGCCCTGGAGTTGTCTGGTTACCCTCAGTAATCCTGCTTTGTGTAAAAGGCCTGGGCTCCTATAGGTCGACTGGTAGAGCAATGTGCCAACAAAACCCAGATCAGGAGTTAGATTCTTTGGGAGAAGCCCTGCTGATGAAAATAACACCAAGATCAAGAGTTAGATTCTTAGGGAGAAGGCCTACTGATGAAAATAACACCAAGATCATGGGTTTGATTCTTAGGGAGAAGGCCTACTGATGAGAATAACAGCAAGATCAGGGGTTAGACGTGGACATCATCGCTGTACTGCAAGTGGCTTTGCGTTGTTGGTCTGCTAAATTATTTTAAAAGCTGCAGTTTATTTGTCTTCCTGTTTGTTTGTTTGTTTCTGTAGTGGACTACCTGGTGATCCGGCCCATCCAGGATCTGCAGTGTGACATGCAGGCGTCCTTCACCAGGTACTGGAAGAAGAGGAGCACCCTGGATGTTGGCCACAGAGGAGCTGGCAGCTCGCACGCTGCCAAGTGAGTCCAGTAGCGTGGTGCTCACACACACACACACACACACACACACACACACACACACACACACACACACACACACACAATCACACACACAATCTGTTCCAGCTGGCACCTACACCTACTGCCTGTCCAGATTTCATTTCACTCCCCCATAGGCCATCACAGACTTCTTGTCTTGTACACCCTTACCTACCAGCGCTCTATGTAAGCCTCCTATTCCTATTCCTATCCAAATAAAACCAGTGCCTAGTCAAATCAGGTGCACCATTTGGCCATGTAAACCTACCCACAGCCTTCAGCCCCAGCTGCACCAGGACATTAGTATGACAAGTGTGATGCCCTTTAAAACACCTGTCTGTCATGTGTGTGTCGGTATGTATATCATCTCTTTAAAGTGATTCCTGTATGGGTGTCTGTGTGGGTGGGGGTGTGTGTGTGGGGGTGGGGGTGGGTGGGTGGTTGGGTGGGTTCAACACCACGTGCTGACATTTGTTTATTAATACCTCCTGTGTGCCTACATGGCAACTTTCTCGGAAATGGATCAGGAATGGGGGTCACCAGAAGGCATGGTATAGCTCAGTCATATACACACCTGTTTCCTCACTCTCTTTTTTAGGGACATGTACTGCAGGGCTGGCTTTTGTAGCCCTTGGCCAGGTTTTTGTTTTTTTGTAGAGAGAGTGTGTTTTGTTAGAGTATATGAGGAAGGAGAGGGCGTATATGACTGAGAGACTCTTTTTTTAATTTTGTATCTTTGCTGAATTAGCTCTCACATTTATGAACATGAACATGTGCATTCATACGTTTAGCAGACACTTTTATCCAAAGCAAGTCAAGTGCAAGCCTTTGCCCAATGTGTTTCCAGACACCACAAAGTTAGGGAGAACACCATCGCCTCATTCCTGAGTGCTGCCAATCACGTGAGTACCCAGAATGCCTTGCAGTGGCAGATAGAGCTATCTCTGGACTTTGGTATGCATTGCGGCCATTTTAGAATTATGGATGTTGTTGGTTATTTTAGTATGTTATTACATCTGTTATGATTGTTATGTTTTATATTTTCTTTTAATAATTTAAATAAATGTTGCGTTTTCCCAGGGGGCTGCCTACGTGGAGTTTGACGTCCACCTGTCGAAGGATTTCGTCCCCATCGTTTACCATGACCTGACTTGCTGCATCTCCACCAAAAAGGTGTGTGCATGTGTGTGTGGGCGCGTGTGTGCATGCGCGCGTGTGTGTGTGTGTGTGTGTGCGCGTGCGCCCGTGTGCATGTGTGCGCGCGTGTGTGTTCTCTCAGAAAGCCACCAGAGCTACTGCAGGTAATTATGGACCTATTGGCTCACACGGGCAAAGAAGGTTTATTGGTGACCGAGCCTGGCATGTCATTACACATCATCAGTCTGACTCTTTGATGTTAAAGTTGTTTTGTGTTATATGGGCAACCATTTACATTTAGTCATTTAGCAGACGCTTTTGTCCAACTCACTGTTTCAGCTATAGAATAAGACTTTTTCCTCTCTCTCTTTCTCTATCTCTCTCTCTCTCTCTCGCCCTCAGAAAAATGACAAGAACAATTTGATGCTGTTTGAGGTGCCTGTGAAAGACCTAACATATGACCAGCTGCAGCTCCTAAAGGTACCTAACCCTAACCTCAACTATACATTCTAGTTAACAGAGTTTCAACAGAGTTTGTTTGTTTATAATCTGAGCATCTGTAGATAGTCTAGAGGGGACCATCTAACTAAAGTGTGGCCGACACTTGTAATCAAAGTGACCTACAGTGCAGATGTATATTGGGAGTGTAAGTAATCACTTTCTGGTTTTTTTTTCTAGCTGGCCCATTCAACTGCCATGAGTGTCCATGACAACAAAGGTAGGGACTTATTTGACCCCAGCATAACAGTTGAGCATTCACTATGAGGCAGTCCGCCATGCTAGCGAAAGGTTGTTGATATGTGAGGTGAACAGCCAATCAAATTACAGCCATCACTTTCGTGCTCCTGAAGCAATGTGTTGATTGGCTGGAATTGTTTATTGCTCAGTTTGAGCCACGATGTTTGTTTTCCATTCACAGCACTACACTAAATAAACAGCTAGAAGACTATGAATTTGACAAAAAGTATATTGCATTAGAATCGTGGAACTCGTGATTTAGAATCTTGTGATTGATGGTATAGGTTGACAGGTTGATACTGAGATAAGCAGGTGGTATGAGTTGTAGATCAATCTGTGTTGCTGATGTTGAGTTGTAATGTTGTCTCATGTGATAGGGATGCAGATGATGTTGAGTTGTAATGTTGTCTCATGTGATAGTGATGAAGATGATGGTGAGTTGTAATGTTGTCTCATGTGATAGTGATGATGATGTTGAGTTGTAATGTTTCCTGATGTGGTGGTGATGAAGATGACGTTGAGTTGTAATATTGTCTCATGTGATAGGGATGCAGATGATGTTGAGTTGTAATGTTGGGTGATGTGATAGTGATGAAGATGATGTTGAGTTGTAATATTGGCTGATGTGATAGTGATGAAGATGATGTTGAGTTGTGATGGTGATGTTGAGTTGTAATGTTGGATGATGTGATCATGATGAAGGTGATGTTGAGTTGTAATGTTGGGTGATGTGTTGTTGATGCAGATATGGATGAAGAGGAGGACATCGATGACCATCAGCCGTTCCCTTCACTCTTACAGGTAAGCAGTCATACCAGAGAACCTGAACTAGACACGAAACCCAAGCTGCAGGTTTAATTTTATTCGGTTCAATTACATTTTATTGATATAGCACCAAAACAATACAATTTATTAATGTATTTATTATTGAGGTTTAGCCATGAGCAGGTATGTAACACCCTTTATGGAAGTGTGGGGGGAAAAACAGCCTTTGTTGGGTCACATGGGGGAACCTTGTGAGTCACACCTGTGTAATTCACTCCGTTCTGTTCTGTTCTAGATCTTCCAAGCCGTTCCGGAACACGTGAGCTTCAACATTGAGCTGAAGTGGATCTGCCATATGAAGGTGGGTGTTCTGTCTGATCCTGATCCGGCCCTGATTGGCTCTGGTCTGGCCCTGCCCGACCCACTCCAGAATCAGTCATTCTCTCGGTTCAGTCTCTGATCCTCAAGTGTTTGTGTGTGTGTGTGTGTGTGTGTGTGTGTGTGTGTGTGTGTGTGTGTGTGTGTGTGTGTGTGTGTGTGTGTGTTTTTCAGTGTGTGTATGTTAGGGATGCTCAGATCTGATCGGCGCCGATCCATATCGGCCGATATTCCCATTATCGGTTTTGATTGGCATCCTCAAAACGGCCGATCAAACATGGCCGATCAGATGACATAAAATCAGCGAGAACTATCAGAGACGTTTCAATAAAACGTTAGAGATAGGCATTTCAGGCCGTCAATGGTAAGAAATGATTCTCGTGATCGCCTCGCAACCTCAGGCTGAACCTTTATTAACCCCACTGTTTCACTTCATAACAGCAACAACATAAACTAAATGTATGACGTGGCTCCTTTTTCGTGACTTACATTTTTCTACTGTGCTTAGTTGTTTGTATTGGGATTGTGTGCTGCTCTACCTACATGTGGATAGTTTTTACTTAGCCAGTTGGACGTCATTTTTGAGACCAGCCAGAACAACGGACACTATTTAATAACCGGCATTAATTATTAACTGGAATGGTTGCCATGGCGCAGCGAGTGTGTTATAGCAGCTCTCCAGCTTAAAAAAGAAATAATACAAAATTCTTCCTATTACCTTGCTGCTATTACACGTCAATTTCCCTAACGGGATTAATACAAGTGTATCTATCTATCTATCTATCTAAATCGATGTTGTTAGGAAAGGGATGACATTAACAAGCCACACTTTAATCTATCACTGTTTAATCTATTTGCATCAGACCATTTTACAAAACCGGTTTTTGAAAGTGTCAGCAATCAGCTATATGAGCAAATCTGACGTGAAAAGATTTTTATTATAGATGGAAGTTTCAAAACGGTAACTTAGACAAACGAGGGTTATGGCGAGGTGCGCGATGTGGAGCGAAATGGGAAACCCCTCTGCGTAATATGCCAGTTGTCACTGTCGCATTTTAAATCCTCAAACTTGGAGTGCCATTCTCCACACACCTTGCTAACATAGAGTTTCCTAAAGGCACAGAGCTAGCACAAGGTAAATACTTTGAAACATCAGTCAGATAAACAGACTCAACTTTTCGAAAATTCACGAAGTACTCCGAAACAGTCACGTTGGCATTGTATCAGGTGGCATGGAATATTGCTCGAGCAAAAAAGTAATATAGTGAGGGAGAGGTTGTGAAGTCTTGTGTACGTGATGTCGTTGCTATCCTCATATTGGATATTTGGCTATAGCCTGTTTATGTTGCAGTTAAGTTTGTATTATTATTTTTCCACAGGAAAGCTACTGTATAAGCGCCAAGGTCTCTTGAGAGCCTCTAGATAGTGGAATGTTGCACATGTGATTCTATTGTTGTGATTTTCATTTAAAGATGTATATTTCTATTATTTTTTTTATATTTATTATTATTTACACATTTTATAGTAAGCGAGAGAGCTTCTACACTGGAATGTTGCACGTTCCCTGCAATAAAACGGATGGTTGTCAATTCATGATACTCTCTCGTCTCGTAATTTAAATACTTAAAATACAATACCAATGTTGTTAAGAATAATTAATTTCATAAATAATGCTACACAATAAATAGAAAGCTTCAATCGACACCGTGATCGGTATTATCGGATCGGCAGATACTGATTTCAGTCATCGGTGATCGGCACCAAAAAAACCTGATCGGAGCATCTCTAGTGTATGTATGTGTGTTTAATGTGTCTCTGTGTGTGTGTGTGTGTGTGTATAACTTGTGTGTCTGTGTGTGTTTACTCTGTGTCTGGTCAGGATGGGACGTGGGAGGGGAACCTGTCATCTTACTTCGACATGAACATCTTCCTGGACATCATCCTCACCTGTGTGTTCAAGAATGCCGGCAAGAGAAGGATCCTTTTCTCCTCCTTCCACCCTGACATATGCAGCATGTAAGAGTGCCACAGTTTACCTGTGTGTGTGCTTGTGTGCTTGTGTGTGTGTTGGGGAGGGGGCAGCAGGCGGCAGTGGGTCTATTAGCAGCCGAGTGTGAGATCTCCTTATCCTACATGGAAGCACCCTGTTTCACGCCCGACCTTTGGCATTGAATCGGTTTGATCTGGGTTGTGTGTGTAGGGACAGGCTGCTTTGGATCCCACCCAAATAAAACACACTTTATTACATTTATCATCACTGATATCAAATAAAACACACTTTATTGACTTTATCATCACTAATGTCCTTTTTTAATCCTGAACGACTAGTCACGAATAGGTAATCACGTCACACGCTTGTAATGACACCTGGCTCCATTGTCCTATGGAAGTGGGGGGTGTACATGGGTCCCCATTTTATCACGTACACCCCAGGGTCTGTTAACTCCAGTGTGTGTGTATGACAGAAGTGAACTTTGTCCAGGGTGCGTCAAAAGCAGAACAAGTACCCAATCCTGTTCCTGACTCAGGGGGTGTCGGACGTGTACCCCGAACTCATGGACATCCGCTGCCAAACCACTCAGATCGCGATGAGCTTTGCACAGAGTGAGAATTTACTGGTGAGTGTAGAACAACACACAGACAGACAAACAAGACAAACAGACATTCAAGCGCACACATACACCATCATTTCCTGCATACACAAGCCACACACACACACACAAGAATATATATAGAGAGAAAGAACACAGAGAAAGTCTTCAAACACACACACACACACTCTCTCACACAGTCAAGCCTTAATTGAATTGAAAGTGAGAGCGCGTTATAGAGAGAGCATGAGTGCAACTGAGAATGAAATGGGGAAGCTTGAAGTGTGTGTGTGTGTGTGTGTGTGTGTGTGTGTGTGTGTGTGTGTGTGTGTGTGTGTGTGTGTGTGTGTGTGTGTGTGTGTGTGTGTGTGTGTTTTGGGTGTGTGGGTGGCATAGAGACGAGTTGGCACTGCCAGACACAGCTCACCCCTTCAAGGTCATTCCTGCTGTTTTGGTGAAACTGCCTGCTGAAGAAATACTTCCCACTAGAGCATATTGTAGGTCTAAAGTAGTAGTCCAGCAGTATTGTGACTCTGAGCGCAGGAGTTTTATGAGGCAATAAACATGTAGTCATGGAAGCAGGCAGACCCCTAGCAGAATAGCCTGCTGACCATCTGTCATCTGGAGGCCCATGCTAACATCAGCATCTGGATCAGCATCTGGATCAGGACAAGTGCAGTCTTAAGATATCCGTTTCTTTCCAGCTGGGTCAGCTTTATCCAGTGTGAAATGTTAGGCTGAGTGTGTTTTGAGCCGACATGGTGTGTGTGTGCACGTGAGAGACCAGTGTGAGATGTGGTGTCTGTATGCTGAGTGTGTATGAGCTGATATGGTGTGTGTGTGTGTGCGCGCACGTGAGAGACCAGTGTGAGATGTGGTGTCTGTATGCTGAGTGTGTATGAGCCGATATGGTGTGTGTGTGCACGTGAGCGACCATTGTGAGATATGGTGTCTGTATGCTGAGTGGGTATGAGCCGATATTGTGTGTGTGAGACCAGTGTGAGATGTGGTGTCTGTGTGCTGAGTGTGTATGAGCCAACGTGAGTGTGTGTACGAGAGAGACCAGTGTGGTGTCTGTGTGCTGTATGCTCCAGGCAAGTTTTTAAAAACTGTCTTTCTTTCTCCCTTGTTGTCTCTTCCCCCTTTCTCTCTCTCCTCTCCTCCCTCCCTTCTCCAGGGTATCAGTGCCCACTCAGAGGAGATGTTGAAGAATATGGAGTTTATATCTCAGGCTCAGTCTAAGGGGCTGGTGATGTTCTGCTGGGGTGATGACAACAACAACCACAATAACCGAAACACGCTGAGAGAGCAAGGCATTGACGGACTCATCTATGACCGGTAAACTTACATGCACTCACACACAAACATACACACAAACATACACACAAACATACACACACACACACACACACACACACACACACACACACGAACACACATACCCTCACACACATACACTCAATTCACCCAATACATTTTTGTGCAGTCCTGTTCATCGTGTTAAAAAGTTAAAAAAAATTTAAAAACACAGCCACTTCACAAGGTTAACATGCCCAACAAAGCACAGTAAGGAGAAACACAGGATTCATCACTTTGAAAAATGAGTCGCTGAGGTCCTGGTGAGCTCAGACTCTACCTCTTGTCCTTAGGTGTGTGTTGGGTTGGAAGTGTGTTTCTCACGTTATCACGATATCAGTTTTAGTCCGCACGCTAATAAAGTATCTACCTTGACCTACCTGTGCTCTTAGATAAAGTGCGTGGTAATGAAAAGATGCGGTGTAAATGTGTGACCTTTGCCCTTTGTGTCAGCATGTCATCAGAACAGAGCGATCCCAAACAGGACGACCTTTTCACCTTTACCCAGAACACCACTATCACCTCAATTAATCAGCTCTGACCTTATGTAACACAGGCGGGTCTGCGTGCGTGCGTGTGCGTGCGCGCGTGTGTGTGTGTGTGTGTGTGTGCGCGCGCCCTGTCTCATGTTTGGGTTTATACAGTGAAGTCTCCCCTCTTCCACTTACCCCGTTCGTTATGTATCATTGCAATGTCATTTTCAGTATGACTGCTGTTAGGTCATAAGCCATTGACTGCAGGCAGGTAGGCAGTAGAGCTAAACTCTCCGCACAGTGAGGCAAGCATGTGAACAGACTGAAACACAGCCTATGTACATCTATGCACCGTTGTTGGAATGAAAGGCCTTTGGATCAGCAGGAAGCTATAGGCCCACAGAGAAATGTGCCGTACAATACAGCCAGTTCATTCTCTGAGTGCTAAGAGCTTGCTCGTCAAATTCATTTACTGCCATTGTCTCTTATCAATGAGTCAGTGTTCATTTTAAAGCAAGGAAGTGTGTGTGTGTGTGTGTGTGTGTGTGTGTGTGTGTGTGCCATGTGGCGGAGAGCCACGTGTGATTTGCAGAAGCAGCTCATGTCTGGGAAACTACAGGGCCTTTGGAGATGTTCTGTTGTACACTGTGTACTTTAACAATCTGGGCTGTTTGGAGTGGACATGGTGTCCACACAGTTTTTTCAGCGAGCCAGTGCTCATATCGACACACACACACACACACACACACACACACACACACACACACACACACACATACACATGGTGGTGGGGCAACAGAGGTGAGTCCTGGTGTGACATGACATGACGTACACCTCCCCACCCCCCCAGTTCAGCGACCTCTGAAGCTGACATGTCTTCCCTAAGTGCTTTTTGTCATTGTTAACTCTCGCTTTCTTCTTTTCTCATTGTTCACTCTCCCTTTCTTCTTGCAGAATATGTGAAGGCTTGATGCCAACTGTCAGTGCCTCGAGCCCGACAGACACCAGTAAAGTCCCCCTGGTTTCCGTTTCCTGTTTTGAATTTTTGTTTTGATTTGACGTCCTGCTTTTGGATTGGTTTTTTTGCACCCAGGGTTGACTTGCTTGAAACACGGGGAAACTGTATCACTGGTTTTACTGAACTGTTGCAGCTTGCAAGGCAGTTTATCATTCAAATATTCACCCTTCACCCTGTTGGCTGTTTAAAGCTTAAATGTCCTGATTTGACAAAAGGTCTTGGAGAGGAACGAGATTGTTCAACTGCCTTTCCAGTCACATAGCATTCAGATCTACTGGACCTTAAACTCCCCAACCCCCCTCCCCAAGCCTGGCTTTGATGCTTTGATGTTGTTTTCACAGCTTTCTTCTGTCTTCCTTAACAACCCTTTACCCTCCCTCCTCTTTTTGCAAATATGCTTTTAGCACCTTGGCAAAGGAGCTTACCATCATTGGCTGCTCTGCTTGAGTTTTAAAGATGGCTTTTTTGACATTGGCTGCTCTGCTTGAGTCTTAGACATGGCATGTTTGACATTGGGAACCAGATCTGAGCCGTGTCTGTTGTCTTCTCACTGACCGCGTTCAAGCTTGAGACTTGTGGCTGTCGGCCACTGCTGAGCTCACAACTTTCTCACCAGAGGCAGACATATGAGCTTCCTGTTGTGTGCACACACACACACACACACACACACACACACACACACACACACACACACACACACACACACACTTTGCCCCAGACATGCAAAGCTACCTCTACCACTAACCAAAATAGCTGCTTCTGGCCTGGCATCAGCCCACATCTGGCCAGTGTATTCATTTCAGTCAGCTACTGCTTGACCCTGCTTGTTTGCAACTTCACCTTTTCTTAAGCGGTGTGATGAATGCTCTCTTGCAGTCATCTGACATCCTCTACACTGATGTGCAAAGGCCATGGGGGGGTGTACTGTGCTCTGCTGTGCTTGTGTGAAGTTTGATGACTCTTTGACTGACTTTTGAATTGGACCGATCTAGCCGGTTTGATTACTGGCAACGCTCACAGATGGAGGTCTGTACTGCGCTTGTGTGGAGATTGTCAATGCTTGACTCACCATTCTCTTAGGATCTTGTAGTGTCTTCATGTGTGGTTTGAAAAATCAATAACACTTGAGTTTAGTGACTTTGTGCCATGCAGAGATTGCCCGCTGAACACACAGTGGTCGGCAGGTGGTTGTGCTTTTGACCCGGTCCAAACATAGGCTTTTGCACAGCACTGTACCCAGTCCATCTGGTTTGAAACTAGACTCCGCCATGAGAACTGGATGCTGCACCGAGCTACATGGAATGGATGCCGCCCCTCCACACTGCTTTGTACTTTGTGGAATCCACTGGTTACAAAGGCCCCTAAGTGTGGAGTCGTGCAAGTTTGTCAAGGTGCAAGTGGTGCTCCAGTTTGCTCTTGTGCAAGCCCTGAGTGTGTGTGCTGTGGTTGCAGTGACCCTGAGTAAAACGGCCTGTCTCTAGGCATGCAGACAAGACTGAGTGTTAATGTAGTAGGTCATTACTGAATGTTAATGTAGTAGTTCATTACGGTCTTGTTTTGGTTTGATCATGAAGAGCCGTGACGCCTCAACACCAGAGAGTGTTAAACCAATAGAAACGTATATTAAAGCTTAGAAAAAATAACATTTTAGTGGCACTTCCTAGCGAACTCCCAACTCACGCTTGCTGCCTTGAACCCCCCCCCCCCCCCCCCCCCCGCCCCATTTCTCCTGCCAAGAGGAAAACCGGACTAAAGCGCTGCTGTTGTTGTTCTTCTTCTTCTTCTTTGTCCTCCCCCTTTCTCCTGCAGAATCTGCGAGGAGCAGATGGAGCAGCCCAATATCTTCCAGGTAGAGGAGCAGGTGTCCCTGCAGGAGGTCATCTCCAAGGAGACGATGCAGAACTGCGCCTGTTCCACCTACAGCCTGGCGTGTGACACCGTGACCTGCCCGGCCCGCACCGTCAGTGGAGAGTCCGACTCCGGAATCAGCTCCTCCTGAGGAGGGCCAGACTTAACCACCGGTGCCATCGCTACAGCAACCTCACCGAACCACTTCAGACTTACAAACAAACAAACACACACACACACACACACACACACACACACTCTCTCATGGACCGTCCATTGAAACTCACACACGCCATTAAACAGAACATGCACAAAGACACACTCTCTCTCTCACACACACACACAAAGCCTCAAAGACACTCTCTAACACACACACACACACACACACACACAAAGTTTCTCAAAGACCGTCCACAGCCACACACACACACACACACACACACACACACACACACACAACCTCACAGACTGTCCAAAGTCACACACAGGCACAATCTCACTGCCCGTCCACATAGACTAACCCCCCTACATGATACTTATGAACCGTCAGCCAATTAGTCCACCTCAGCCCCATTTATTAAAACCTCACTCTGGTCCACATTAGCTCAAGTAAGTCGCCACCCCTCCATGGCCCTCTTTGGCCCGGTTCAGTTCAGTTCAGTCCAGTCTTACCTACCAAATGCTGTTTCACCTCAGTACAGACACTCCTTCTCTGCTGTTTATTATGACAAGAAAACGGCTTTGCCAAAACAGGGTTTTGTCTGACTATTGTTTTACTATTACTTCTATTATTATTACTTCTATTATTATTAATTCAGGTATTCATATTGTACGACTTACTATAATTTTATTTATTTAAAAAAAAAAAAAAAAATAGTGAAATTAAGAATAGGCTCGAATCAGTTCTGACTTGTTTTCTGCCATATTTAGCCAAATTTGCTGTAAGATGGGTGCTTAGATCATATAGATAAACCTTTTTTTTTTTTCTTTTTTTTTTTTTTAAATGTAAGACCTTTTTCGTTTGATTCCATTCCAGCTCCACTTGTGTTAATCGACCACGTTTTGGCACCACCCCTGCTTCGGCGTGGCACAATAGCGATGAATTTTGCATGCTAAAGTCTGCTCAGCAGGAATGAGAAACGCACTGCAGTTTTAATCTAGGCTCATTTTGGTCCACCAGTCTTGGTGGCCTACCAGTACTGCATCGGAAAAGCTGAATGTGAAATAGAACCTCCAAAATGGGGAGAATGGAAACTGGATCTACATATAATCTAAAGATACTGGATTCTTGATAACCATGTGTTTGTTGCAATAACAAAATGTCAGGTTTTTACATAGTCTTTGCACAATAGAAATCCCAAATCTCCCTTAAATCGCTTGCTCTGCAGTCTTAAGTCCTTGCATCCTACCCACTCTTCCATGAAAGATGTAAAAATCATGATTTACTTAAAAAGAACATAATAATACTGGACACATGTTGGAGCACAGGTTTGGGTATATATGTAGGTGTGTGTGTTCATATGGTGAATGATTGCTGCTGTGCTTTGCCCTGACAATGTACTGTATGTGTGTATGTAAATGCTTGCAGATGATGATGATGGTGTGTGTTTGCGAAGTGATAAAACAGACTAGCCTCTCATATGTTTGAACTTCTGAGCCTGACCATACAGCAGAGTTATGAATTGAGACATTGCGGCAATCCCACATGAACCTTTTTAACCGCAGTCACTACATCTCGCAGCCTCTGCCACTCAAAGATCAAATAAAATGATTCAATGGACTCTGTGTGTTTATCTGTTTACTTTCTAAAATAGTTGGAAACGTCTGGTAATTTGGGTCCTTTTCAAGATTGTTTTCTTTCTCTGTTTTGTACTAGGAGTTCTGTTAGTGATATCTTGTTTGGCCTGCGCAACTGGCAATACGCCCAGTGTTGTCTCGGAGTGAAGTGAGGTCACATTTGGGGCGCGGCCCTGGTCCATGCCAGGTCACGTGGAAGCACAGAAAGTATTTTCCCTAGGAGCCCGTCAGTAGAATCCTAGTAATAATTAACAATAATCTCCCTTACAGCTCATAGCATCCCAAACACTGCTGGCATCTTTATAGCTAACTGCACTTAATAAATACGGGTTGATATGAGAACCGTCGGTGGAAAGAATCCTTAATTAAACTGGGCTATCAATACAGTGCGCCCCTTTCGAGTTGAAAGAGTGTTATCATTGTCAGTCTAAAGATAACTGAATACGAGCCCGCATTGGTAAATAGACAAATCAAATCAACTTGAATGCTTTACAACATGAGTGAAACTGACAGTGAAAACATCTCCCTCAAAGAAAATCTTAAAAGGCGCTCGCAAACGGGCCTCTGCTGCCACCTGCTGCGTAATAGTGGGCAGACATGCGTGCCGACGTTCTTGGAAATACCAGCAACGCAACGGTAAACAAAGTTGATCTGACGGTCATTTTTACAGTCATTGGTCACAGCTAAATATGCGAGGTATTGAATGGCTTGGATGCCAGACGTTATAGACTGGATCTTCAAAGATAAAAAAGATGATTAAAAAGAGGACGTTATTTCCCCAGCAATCTTTCTGAACCCAATGATGCAATCCACATTATGGTTTTGCATGCCACCGTGTCCTCGGTGGATTCGGAAATAATAAACCGGGTGAATTGCGTGTGTAGGGCAACATGTTACAAAAAGTTACATTTAATCAATGGTTTCCTAAGCATATATTTCCACTCTGATTGTATGCGATGCAGTTGGGGAAGCCAGTTGGAAATGTTACGTAACAAGGGTTTTGTGCATGACTTTCCCTGAACATGGGAATTGTGGTTTATTTTGCACCAGACATAATCCATGTGGATGGTACTAAGCCAAGAGAAACTCCGATTCCCAGGAATCTTTGCGAGAGGGTACGCCCACGCCAAATAAACCCATCGACTGTAATCCTTCGTTGTGCGCCCGCAGTTGATGCAGATCCTTACAATCATTCCCTAAAGCTGTTTTTGTAGATACTTTCATCAAAGAAAATGGATAACTCGGGCAAAGAGAAGGAGGCCATTCAGTTAATGGCCGAAGCTGACAAGAAAGTGAATAAAACCGGCTCATTTCTTGGAGGGATGTTTGGGTGAGAGAACGTTCAGTAACTTAACTGGCGTTAATGTTAGCTTACCAGCTAACTAGCTATCCGTCACACATATACTGTTTTTTAGTAATGACATGCAGCTAGCTAACGTTAACATCGTTAAAGAAAAAATTGAAGTGGGCGATGCTATCCTGGATTTAGCTGTGAAGAACCTTTTTAGCTGTTAGTCTAGAAATGCAATGTTATCTTACGTACCTTTTCGCTACTAGGGCTAGCAGCACTGTAACGTTACTGGTTAACGCTAGCTGTCAGCTCTACCAGGGACCATAATGCTGATATTGTGGCAGTTTAAGTTAGCTAGGTTATCAACAGTACTCCTTCTAAGTATAACTGGGCCGGTGGATGTCATTTTGTGATGGTATATCATAGGTACAATGGTATGATAGCTTGCAAATGAATCAGTTTTACTTATTAGCTTGCTAATCTTGCCAACGATGAGATAATGTCAGGTTGATTAGATTTAACCTAGCTTGTAAACAAGCACATCTATGTTAACCGCTAGCTCAAACTCAGCGGGTGGAAAAAAATAATTAACGCTAGTTATCTATCGCAAAAATCCATATGCTGTTACCCTGCTGAATACAGTCTTGACACTCATCAAGCTAGATGTGGCTCGCTCCCTGATAACGTTGGCAAACGAATTGTTCTCTAAGTTAGCCTCAGATCGCTGACTGCCTATCTGCTAACTGCTTAGAGAGTCAATAACCTTTTCGTGTAGTAAGAAACAATGGACGACTGTCACTTCAGCCTGTTCATTTTTTTTCATGACAGCAGCCCTAATTGTGTGGACGGGGAGACCAAACCACTCTGTCTTAAGTTATCTGCTGTTAGGACTGCAGTTTATTTTTAGAATATTTACTCACAGGGGGGGAAACACATCTTTCCCTTTAGCATTGACCTACTTGAAATGTCTTCAGGGAGTCTCTGATCAAAGTGAAGTAATCTAGGTTGTTTAAGAAAACCCACAAATACTTTGATTCATTTTTATGATTTTAAGTGCGTCTTGTAAAACTTGTGGGGAACAAGACAGATTGACAGATTGAAGTCATGAGGGTTTCAGTAGATGTTATACTTCTGTGTCTAACCTGAGCTTTAGGATTTGGATAGATGCTATACATTGAGAGGTTTCTTTAGGAGCAGGGATAGGCCTTTGCCAAAACACTGGCTGGATGAGAAGCACCTCATTAAAAATGTCAGACATGAGCCTATTCTCTTGGTTGTGCATTGATAATGATGAATGGCTCTGAATTGCGTATAGGCCTAATCAATAACTGGTATTGACTGGCGCAAACCCTGGAATGAATTGGTTATATGGCAAACGCATCATTTCATTCTTAGACTGCTAGGGTCAGAGAGTCAGCCAGACAGTCACCCTGTTTTGGTCTAAAGAAGCAGTGTGTAGATTGTGTGGCCAAACATGCTTTGAGTCTTACAACAGATATATAATTCTAATGGCAAAATGAGACAATGCTCCCCGATCTTTTTTTGTCTGATACTGGCTTGTATTGTATTTGTTTACATTGCTGTTGGCCCTGTAGTAATGCATTATAACACCTACAACACATAATTAAGATGCACAGAATACATAACCATTTAATTGTTCATTTGGAACGACATCATTATGATTGGTCGTGAAAGGGTTTCATGTTGGACAGTGACATTGCTGATGTGTTGCTACCATTGAAGCCACCATTGTTATTGAGGTACCTCTAGCTCTCCCTCAAGCCCATACGAGCAGCCAAATCCAATACAGATCTCTCCCAGTGTTAGCATCTATCTGGATGGGGTTGTCACTATGGTAACTGTTCCTTTTGGTTCTCTCTCTCTCTCTCTCTCTCTCTCTCTCTCTCTCTCTGTCTCTCTCTCTCTCTCTCTCTCTCAGTGGGGGAGGAAACCATAAAATAGAGGAGGCATGTGAGATGTACTGCCGGGCTGCCAACATGTTCAAGATGGCCAAGAACTGGAATGGTTGGTTCATTTCCACACCACTGATTTTCATCATCTGACTGCTGATGCCAGAACTGAACTAGCAATGATCCCAGTTAGCTTAGTCCTGTGGGTGAATTGGTGGTTAACTGGTGATGTGTGTGTGTGAGAGTGTGTGTTTGTTTATGTGGTACATTTGATGAGGTTTGATTGTGTATATGGTACATGTGTGTGGGTATGTGTGCTTGTTTATATGTGTGTGTGTGTGTGTGTGTGTGTGTGTGTGTGACATGTTTATTTGTGTGTGTGTGAGCGCCTGTTTATATATGTGTGTGTGCGCCTGTTTATACGTGTGTGTGTGACATGTTTATTTGTGTATGTGTTTCAGCTGCAGGGAAGGCTTTCTGTATAGCAGCCAGACTTCACATGCAGCTTCAAAACAAACACGACTCTGCAACCGGCTTTGTAGACGCCGCCAATGCCTTCAAAAAGGCCGACCCCCAAGGTAAGACAAAAGGAGAAGGACCTCTTTACACACAAGCACACACACACACACATTCACACATACAACAGGGTTTGCAATCCAACAAAGCTTTTTATGTGTGTGTGTGTCTGTGTCTGACTCATGTTGTAGTAAGAGTACTCAGATAAAGTGAGGGTGTATTGAGTTACACGTGTGTGTGTGTGTGTGTGTGTGTGTGTGAGAGAGAGAGAAAGAAAGAAAGAAAGAAAGAAAGAAAGAAAGAAAGAGAGAGGCCTTAAGAGATATTATTTTGTGAAGCCACTAACAGCTTTGTTTTCTGTGTCTGTCATCCCTGTTCGACTATATGTTTTGTGTGTGGGTGTCTGTCTGTCTGTGTTCATGAGCAAGACTTTGAGTGTGTGTGTGTGTTTATAAGTGACAGGGAATGCCTGTGTGTGTCTGTGGGTTTTGTGAGGCCCAAAATTCTAACCTAACAGCTTTATTTTCTATGTCTGTATTGCTGTTAGTCTACGTGTGTGTCTGTGTGTGTGTGTGTGTGTGTGTTTATGTTTATGACCAACACAGAGTGTTCATGCATGAGTGTGTGTGTTTATGTTTATGACCGACTGTGACGTACCGGCTCAAAGTACGCAACATGAATTGGGAGACCACGCACAATTTCAATAATAATACATTAATTTAATAAAGAATAGGATGAGGTTTAACACAGACTAGCAATAACGGTAAAGCATTAAAGATTAGATAAGTGTGGTGTACGTCAGTATAAAGGAATAACCAAAAATGTGGTGTGGATCAGTATAGGAGAAACCAACAAAACACAACGGAAGCCAGAAGCCGCGAGGAGGAGAGAGAGCGCCATGTTGGAATCGTAGCCTTTATATCCTCCAGCCAATCACGCACACCTGAGCAGAGACAAGGACAAAACCAATATTCCCATCTGCCCGTGGGTGGGGTTAGCTGGGCCGTCACACCGACACAGAGTGTTCGTGTGTGTGTGTGTGTGTGTGTGTGTGTGTGTGTGTGTGTGTGTTTGTCAAAGGTTGCACAAGAAATTGTGCGGGATCTTGAATCAATTTAAAGACTGGAACTACAATGGGGTTGGTCTCAGCACATAGAGCAGAGCATAACTGATATGATCTGAATATAACTCTCTATAACTCTTACCTTACACAATGGTGAAGTATGGCTGATACCCATGATATTTTAATGTTCGTTACCAGCATTCTACAGTATGACAAGATAGAAGTGTTCTGATTGTGTTTACATATAGCAGCTGTTTGCTTTTGTAAATTCAGTGAAACCTGGTTATTATTAGTAAGTCATTACAAATTGAAATTAGTCATATTTGCTATTTTTTTAACAACATTGATAAGTTTAGCCACGTTAGTGTAGTAGTGTAGTCTATTATATGACAGACCCGTTGTTTGAGCCATCCTTGAGAGATCCATCCTCACCAATTGCTGCACATTTATTTTATAGCAACGACTTCTGCTGATTTCGGTTGTCTCCATCCTTTTTTCTTGTTTACCACGGGCTCTGACTGAACACTGAGTGCTTGTGCGAGCTAGTGTAAGACTTGAGATCCCTTAGGAGGGGTTATAACCTGCTTCACGCCCGACTCCAAACAAAGCAGTATGGGAAATGTAGTCAATAGGAAGTGAACAGTAAACAATATTTAGAAACTGACCCATTTTTGGTCCTTACACTAGCATCACGTGATTAACGAGTACTTCTCAATGTAGAAACTGCTTGAATACTTGAGGACTCTGTGCAACCCTGTGTGTGTGTGTGTGTTTGTTTGTTTGTGTGTGTGTATATATATGTGTGTGTGTGTGAGACTTTCCTTTGTGAAACCCTAACAGCTTTGTTTGCGTGTGTTTAACACCTTCCTCCTCTGTTCTCTTAATGCCTACAATAGAGGCTATCAACTGCTTAAACACAGCCATCGACATATACACAGACATGGTAAGATGCCCAGAGGGAATGGCCTTCAGCCCTGAATGTGCCATCTCTCTGCGCTGTTGTGTTTGTGTGTGTACTGTGTGTGTGTACTGTGTGTGTGTGTGTGTGTCCTGTCCACTGAACCGTCTCGTAGTCCGCACTTAACTTCATGAACAGCCATCCATTGCTGTTTAAGGAGCAACCAAAAATAACATTCGATCATCCACAATAACATTAGATCTATAAATAATAACATTAGATCTTTCGCTATCCTGTTATGTATCACAATGTATGTATCAGAAGGTATCAGGCACACAATTTTTTTCCCGATTTTCCTGTAAATTCTTCCTTCTTTCAGCCAGATGTTTTATGCATTTGTTTACTCTTTCAGGGCCTATGATACACAAACAGGTGCGCTAAGCTAACATGAACCCTGGACTGCGGATTGAAAGCAGTCCTTGGGCTATAATCTGGCTCAGTCATGCACTGTGTGTTGTCCCTGTGACATAAACATATGTACAAAGGCCTGAAACAGGCAAACAATATGCATATAATGCACAGGAATCCCACACCCATATATTCTTCTCTTTAATTTCACCACATTCAAGTCGTGATTGTAATCCCAGAAGTGAAGATATTGCACCTTTATCCTACAACCTGGGCCCTGTAGTCCAACCTCCATAAATGTGCTGTTTTGGGCAGTTGATGATACAGTTCTTCTTCTGTCCACCAGGGAAGATTCACCATCGCCGCAAAGCACCACATCACGGTTGCAGAAGTCTACGAGTCGGAGCTGGTGGACATTGAGAAGGTGAGTGTGTCAGGCCCTGTGCAGTATTCTATAGTCCTGGGATGCTCTGTACGTGGAGTGTGTCTTACCCTTTGTATACCCTTCACAGCCAGAAGAAGGCAAGTAGTCAAAATGTCTGCTTTAGGTATTAAAGTTTACACCTTGGAGTAGTTGAATTGTGCGTCATTTCACTTTTTAAATACATTTTCATGATTCTAGCTAGCACCTCTATCTTTTTTTCTTGTTTTGTTCTGTTGATCTGGTAGTGTTAACTGGTGTTTATGTAACTGTGGGGATTTGTCTTCAGGCTATCGCACACTATGAACAGGCAGCGGACTACTACAAGGGGGAGGAGTCGATCAGGTGAGCCAGATGTGTGATGTAGAGAACATTCTAGAATCAGAATCCTAGAACCACTGTTTGCATATGCATGCAGTAACTCTTAGGTCTGTGAAGAGATGGAGATCAGGAGGAGAGCTAGGGTTGTAGGTTCCTAAACAAAAACACAAATATTCTATTCCCAGCACTGTGTTGCGTGGCAAAACATGGAATAGGGAGTAATTTACACAAGGGGGCTTCAGTGGCAGGTTTTGTTTATATCCAGTTGTTTCATAACCATTCAATTAATGATGGGCATAAGATGTGTTTGTGAGCTTACTAGAAAGTGCTACACACACAGAGGAATGTCCCATTTGTGTCCATCTTAGGGTGGCGGCTCTGTAAAAGCTAGCAAGAGGATGAAGCTAGGGTTGTAGGTTCAAACACATTGGCAGATGTGGCTGTCCGTGTTGCAAATCCCCGATGTATAACCCGCCCAGTCAGTCTGAATCAGGTAAATCTACTGTCCCACTGTCCAGAGAGGCGACATGATATAGGTGCTGACTCCACTCTCTCTCTCTGCCTCTAACCAGAGAGGTGACATGATATAGGTGCTGACTCCACTCTCTCTCTCTGCCTCTAACCAGAGGGGTGACATGATATAGGTGCTGACTCCACTCTCTCTCTCTGCCTCTAACCAGAGAGGTGACATGATGTAGGCGCTGACTCCACTCTCTCTCTCTGCCCCTAAAGCTCGGCCAATAAGTGTCTGCTGAAGGTGGCTGCCTACAGTGCCCAGCTGGAGCAGTACGCCAAGTCCATTGAGATCTACGAACAGGTACGGCTCAAGACTACACTGTGCTCCGTGTGTGGGTTTGTCTGTCATTACTGTTGTCAGTGTGCCGTGGCCAATGTCTTCATTCCCTTGGTCAGTACAGCCCAGTTATAAATGCTGTCATGCATATCACGAGGATAATCTTTAGGTATACATCTATAAATTGTGTCTCTATTGATGAACACGGTGCTGTATGTTCTTAGTGCTGGTCATATTTCTTGTTATTTCTGAGCAGCGGTTACAGTCCCGGTGGCCCTACTCATTATAACTAATGTATGAACGTTGTAATAAGTCATATATGTATACATCTGTGAATAGGTATTGAGATCTATGAGCACTCAAAGGTATTATGGTGTGGACGTAACCATGTGGGCTTATACCTGGGGTTACGCCAATCCTCTCAGTCGCTCCAGCTTCATGTTTCTCCCTGATGTGATGTGATGTGATTGGTTTGTGTCACGGTATGTGTTCTAGGTGGGGTCCAACACCATGGACAACCCGTTACTGAAATACTGCGCCAAAGAGTACTTCTTCAAGGCCTCCCTATGCCACTTCATCGTGGATGAGCTCAACGCCAAGGTCAGCAGCAGCTTAGCGTAAAAACCACATTTTCTGTCTCTGTTTCTTCTGAGGATTAGACTTATTCAGAGGGCTTTCAGCTGAAGCAGTGCTGCTTTGTCCATTTTGAAGAGTTAGTCTAAGTGAGATGCTGGAGTATTTCAGTGAAAGAGTTTTGTGTTGTGTTCTTTTGTGCTGTCCACTATAGTTGGCCGTAGAGAAGTACGAGGAGATGTTTCCTGCTTTCTCAGACTCAAGAGAGTGCAAGCTTGTCAAGGTTGGTACAGACACTCAATAACTTATGAGGTGCTTTGTGTGTGTGTGTGCGTGCGTGCGCGTGTGTGTGCGTGCATGCGCGTGTGTGTGCGTGCGCAAATAAAAATACTACTTGCAAACAAAGGACAGATTCCACAAACAGAAATAAAGAATGGAAATAAAGCATGTTTTGTATGTCTGTACAATCGGGTTTACAAGTGCAAGCACAACTTTTGTGGATCAGGTGATTTTTGCGACTGGTTTTCCGCTTTTGTTTTATACGGTGCAAATGTGAACGCTTGAAGGAATTGCAAATGCAAAGGCACCAAAACATCAGGTGCATCTGCCGTCTAGTCACCTCATCAAATGGCTGATGGATTGAGTGACTAGAGAAGTGTATTTGTCTTATTTTTATATTAGTGAAACTATTTGGATTCGGTTGTTTAATTTTTTCTTTACATCTTTGTTATCAGGTGTGATAGCTCTATTTTCCACATTAAGTTAAGGTATATTGCACAGATAGCTACACATTGTAGACTTGTTTTGTATTTGTAAAGCATGGTGTGCATATTTGCAAGTTGTGAAGAATTTATAAATCCCATTCTGTTTGTTTGCAAATTGTGGGGTATTTGTGCACTAAATTGATCCCATACAATGAATAGAAAATCTATTTGTGATTGTCAGACACATCATGGTGGTTAGGTAGGCTAATCAAATTGTTCTGTTTCTACGAGTAGGGTGTAATCTATCAGTAACATCAGAGTCTGACATTAATGATCAATGATGCCTCTGCGGGTGTGTGTGTAAATGAAAAATGTGGAGACTTTTCATCTCTGAATGCCGTGTAAAGGCCTGCTGCTAACTGTAGACACAACTCCTACAGAAACTTCTGGATGCCCACGAGGAGCAGAACAGCGAAGCCTTCACAGAAGCTGTGAGTCTTGTTTGTCTTTCCTCCAGTCTCACGTATCTAAAGCAATAATACCATTGAATTACCTGCATGGCTCACCTGTGTTGACATACAACACACCCATTGTAACAGCCTGCGTTAGTGCAGGAAAGAGAGTTTTGGTGTGGCTGACTTAACACTACTGCTGTGTGTGTGTGTGTGTGTGTGTGTGTGTGTGTGTGTGTGTGTGTGTGTGTGTGTGTGTGTGTGTGTGTGTGTGTGTGTGTGTGTGTGTGTCCAGGTGAAAGAGTTTGACACCATCTCTCGTCTGGACCAGTGGCTCACCACCATGCTGCTGCGCATCAAGAAGACCATCCAGGGTGACGAGGGGGATCTCAAATGAGACGGAGAGAACAGCGCAGGGAGAACACATCACAGCATGACACCCCTCCCCGTCCCCTCCCCCCTTCAACCCAGTCTCTTCCATCAGCTACCCCCCCCCCCCCCCCACCCCACACACACACACCTCCTTTAACACACTCCCTGCATTGTTTTCTTTTTTTGTGTGCAAAGGACAGTCTTGGTTCAGCCCCCTATTCAGTATGAGCCAGTTATGAATGCTGCAAACCACAAAGAGGATAATGTATACGTGTCCACTGACGCGATACATTCATTCTGTCATACCAAATAAAGACGACGATGACGACGTATGTTATGATTATAAGCTGTGCATCCCGTAACATCTTGGCATCCCTCAAGCAACAGAGCTTCATGAAGCGTCGACAGCGATTCTACCTGTTTCCTTTCGTTTACTTCCAAACACCAGAGTTATCTCCTCTCCCAGGTCGCATTCAGCGTGTGGTTTAATGTGGTACTGTGGTTCCTGATCCGGTCTAGAGTGGGTTCTGCGGTCCCCAGCGGGCCAGTGGTGGATGCTTGCCCTGGGGTTATCAGCGCTGCATGCTGTAGTCTGAACAGTATTTCTCCTCAGAGCATGACCAGGTGTCTTTTATTTCAAACACCGGTTTCTCTGCAACATTTTTTTTTTCTTTTTATCACGCCTTCAGAATGACATCATTTTAGGCCTAGAAACAAAACAAACCAGAACTACATATTGCACCTTTAAAAGACAGCTGTTTCTGCTTCTCTGTTAAACGTGTTGTCCATAGTCTGTGAGAACAACAGTGTGAAATGGTTTAATGAGAAACGAATGGAAGAGGTAATCCTCACAAAGTTTCATTCCTATTTCTGACGTCCGTTTTAAGCCAGCCTGCAGACGCATGTTCGCGCGCATCGCACTCCGCAGCCAATACGCTAGCTCACATCACTCACTGAAGTCCACCAAAGAGTGTTCTTCACATCTTTCATTTTACAGAGCAAAAATTTGAAAAACGTGTCATTTTTAATATTTTACGTCATTGACGGTAGTCTCGTCTTACTTTTGTACGGTTCTCAATATTACAATATTACATGAGATTTGTTTCTTCTCCTAAAAATATTTCTATATCTTATAAGGGTAAAAGATCTAAATACTTTTCTTTGATCTGCCAGAAGTTTCCAAGGCTAAAGACTGAGAAATGGGTGTGCTTCCCCGAGTCCGTGTGATTTGTGTTTCTAGTGTTGTGTATGCATAATTCTCGGATAGCGTAGTGCATTTCTGCTACTGCTCGTTACCAGACAGAGCATGTCATTTTGTGTCGAGTCTTGTGTGGTTTTACATGTTGTGAGACGTACCAGGGTTTTACTGTTGATGCATCCTCCGCCCTGGAGGCAGGCTACGTGCTTATCAAGGTTTCTGTCGAAGTAGTGATCTTTATTAGCCATAGTCATGTCTTACGTACGAATGTACAATAAAAACATATCCCAAACATGACTGCGTTTGACTGAATGTGTTTCAACTACATACCCTACTGTCACTGTGAGGTTCATTTTAAGGCAGATCTCACTCTATCTATCTATGTATCTAGATAGATAGATATTGACATATATATAGAGAGAGAGTGGGAGAGAGAGAGACAAACACACATATACAACTCGTAGGTAACTTGTTAATTCTGTACTGGGCCCCAGATACTAACAGTGGCAGTAAACAGAACATTTGAATACTGTACAAACAACACATGACGTTCCTTGTATGTCCCTGAACATCATACCCAGGCCAAATAAATGTCTGGAAAATAATCAGTAACTTCAGAAGCATAATAAAGCCCTTCTCCTTGTGCTATTGCCAAGGTGTATGGAAGGGGGAAAAAACTACTCACTGTACTATTTAACATTTCATTCCTTTTAGTTTCTGTGAGGGTACAAAGACTGAATATAAATACATCAGGTTATAGGGTTGTCATGAGTGGTTTAAATCTTTATAAAGCAAAACATTTTTCTACAAAGACAAACACGGATATAAATGAAATATGTATAATAGTGTGACACTGATATACACTCTGACAGTAACTTTGTAAGGATCATATACTTTCAACAATTTATGGTTAAGGCCGAGAAATGTATAAACAGAAAAGGACATCAATATCAGTCCCATAATGCTGTTTCCTTGGTAACCTTTGTGTGTCTGTTATTAAGGCTGATAGCACAAATAGAGACATGATCCATCTGAGTACAAATTAACTAAAACATCGTAGTCTGTCTAGTCTGATTGAAACCGCTACTAACCACAACAAAAAACACCCAATAGCATCATACTTGACTGGATGTGTGTGTGTGTGTTCAACACTAATTGAGAGAGAAGAAAGTAGGATTCCCTTGATGGGGTCAGCACAGTCTGGTGCCGTGAAGCAAAAATGAGCTACACTCTCCTCCATGTTGGGCTCCGTGGCCGTTTCCATGGCTACTTGGAGATGACGCACGATGTTATAACCATGGCTTCCATGGCATCCGCGGTCTCGGCTGTCTGCCTGTCCTCCGTCACAGCCTGCTAGACGCCCGAGTCCCCTGCATCCGCTTCCACTTCCAGCTCCGCCCCCCCCACCGTCACGCACTGGATCTCCCCAGCCTCCATGGCCGCCTCCAGGGTCGGCGTTGAAACTGTGACCGTCCCTGGAGCCAAAATGGCCGCCGGGCCAGGTGGCGTTTGGGTCTGTGTCTGAGCCAGAATGGCGTCCGACACGGACACAGGCACCGTAATGGGGACAGTAGCAGCAGCAGAGGAAGAGGAGGAAACGGCACGTGAGACAGAGATGGGGAGGGAGAGGGGTACTGTGACCGGAGAGCCATCGGCCGTCACCAGCGGCTGGAGCTGCGTGCCTGCCGGCATTTCGGTCTGGATGACCGTGAAGCCACTCAGCGCGCCATGGCTCACCAGGGTGATGGTGCCATGGCTGCCCCACTCGGCTGAGAGCGTCACAGGCTCATCAGTCACCTGGGCCTGCACCTGGACCCCGGTCTTGGGGGGCTCCTGGGTGTGGGGGGGCTCCTCTTTGGGGGCTGTCTTTTCCCTTTTGGCTGCAGGGGCCCTGGGCTTCTTGCCCGTGTCCTCTACATTGTCCTTCAGCACCATTAGGAAGTTCCTCCACGGCGTCTCCTTGTCGTGCGTCTGAGGAGCACATTCAAAATCCCATACGTCAAATTCCATACATTAGCATGCGCATTCTACAGATCTCAACTGGCTCTGAATAAATGTGTGCTTTTTATGGATAGACACCATGTGTGAGGGGTACATATTATACTCACCATGGTGTGGGGTGGGGGGGTACATATTATACTCACCATGGTTTGGGGGGGTAAATATTATACTCAGCATGGTGTGGGGGGGTTAATATTATACTCATCATGGTGTGGGGGGGTAAATGGGAGATGCCCTCTGATGTTAAAAGAGTTGCCCCTCGCCATGGCGTGGGGTAGTAAATGAGACTAAATAAGGGCTAAGTGACACGAGTTGTCTTTTGGGGTAAACAGGAGGTAATACGAGTTGCCCCATAGTGAGTGGTGGTACAATGAGTTGCCCCTCACCATGGCGTGCCGGCGCAGGGTGGACTTGTCGGTGAAGGTGCGGTTGCAGAGTGTGCACATGTATGGCTTCTCCCCGGTGTGGATGCGCTGGTGCCTCTGGAGAGCGTTCAGCTGGGTGAACTTCTTCTCACAGTCCGTGCAGTGGTATGGCCGCTCACCTGCACACACACACACACACACACACACACACACACACTTTACTGTATGTACACAAACCCACATCAATGAGCCATGGACCCACGCCAAGCTCATTCCCAGCATTAAGGGCTTATAGTACTGACACATGCCAACAACGCATCCTATCAGTACCATTACAGTATCTTCCCCTGGATTGGCCCTTTTAATATGATGCCAGGAGGGCCAGATGCCACAGGTGACCCCAGAGGGTCGTATGGTCACAGAGGTGGAACATGAGTTTTTTTGTCCGAGTGAATGTGTGGTTGTGTGTGTGTGTGTCTGGAGCCTGAGTGGAACCTGGCTTTGTGTGTGTGTTTACCTGTGTGTGTTTTTGTGTGTTGATGTAGGGAGTTCCTCAGGGCGAAGGCTCTCTCACAGATGTCACACTTGTGTGTGTGTGTGTGTGTGCATGTGTGTGTGTGTTTACCTGTGTGCGTTTTCATGTGCTGGTGTAGGGAGTTCCTCTGGGCGAAGGCTCTCTCACAGATGTCACACTTGTGTGTGTGTGTGCGTGTGTTGGTGTGTGTGTGTGTGTGTGTGTGTGTGTGCGTTTACCTGTGTGCGTTTTCATGTGCTGGTGTAGGGAGTTCCTCTGGGCGAAGGCTCTCTCACAGATTTCACACTTGTAAGGTCTGGAGCCTGAGTGGATTCTGGCATGGTGCTTCAGATACTCTTTAGAGGCAAAGCTCTTCCCACAGCTCTCACACATGAAAGGCTTCTCACCTACACACACACACACACACACACACACAACTGTGTCAGAGCTCAAATGACACCACAAGACACCAAGGACCAAGGCACAGCTCAAACATCACTATACAACAAGTATAACTGTGTAACACTGCTTAGGTCAGTGTGTGTTATGTGTATACCTGTGTGACAGCGCTTGTGGTAAGCCAGCATATGGTTCTGGGTGAACCTGGCCTCACACTGGTCGCAGGCAAAAGGCTTCTCCCCTGTGTGAATCCTGTTTGAGCATCACAGACACAACATGACAGAGACAAAAATAACAAAATGAATACACAACCAGGAAATTAGACAGAACACAACTACAATCCATTGTTGATTTTTGTCAGGAGTCTCTATCCAAAGACACTGAAGGATATGATTGGCTGGGAGTGGTAAACATCAAAGGATATGGTTGGCTGGGAGTTGTAAACATCAGAAGATATGACTGGGTGGCTGTGACATGGGGTATGTACAATCATATGATTGGGTGGAAGGGATGCAAGTATGTTGTGTTGTGTGTGTCTGTGTACCCCGCCCACCTGCGATGCGTCTTGAGAGCGGAGCTCTGTGAGAACTTGGCGCCGCACTCTAAGCATCCATAGGGCCGCTGTCCCGTGTGCGTGCGCTCGTGAAGCGTGAGGGCCGTGCGCGAGCTCAGGGCCTTGCCACAGACAGGGCAGTGGTGGCGCTCGCCGCCGCCCTCGTGCACCTGCCGGCGGTGGCGCTTGACGTCCTTCTTGCGCTTGAAGGCCTTGGTGCAGACGTCGCAGGGGAAGAGGCGCTCCTCGCTGTGCACGTGCCGCTCGTGGATCTTCAGGTTGCAGCGGTTGGCGAAGGTCTGCTGGCACGTGCCGCAGCGGTACGTCACCTCGGGCTGCTCGCCGTGGTTCTGGCGCACGTGCTTCAGGAAGCTCTTCTCGTAGAGGAAGGGACGGTCGCACTTCTCGCACTGGAACGCCACCCGCGGCACCCTGCCCTCTTTAGCTGCCTCCTCTCCCACTTCCCCTTCCCCGTCCTTGTCAGGTCGGAAGTCTGTGTCCTGGGGGTCATCCCGGAGGTCGTGGTCAGAAGAGGAGGAGGAGGACTCGCTGTCGCTGCCTGAAGACTGGCTTGCAAACGTGCCATCGTCATTCTGTTCCATGCCCAACACTGCAGCTGCAATCTCTGTACCCTCCTCCCCATCCTTGGGTTTTTCACTTGACCCCTCACTGGCTTTGGTTCTCCCTCTCCGGGCGCGCTTGGCTTTGGGGAGGCCTACCGGCTCCTTGCGGCTGGCAAGCCTGTTGCTCAGTCGCCTGCCTGGTGCCTTGCCCTTCTTCTCTGTTGTCTTTTCCAACTCTTTAGAGGCCTGAGGATCTTTGCTCACTGCTGGTTTGCTTTGAGTTGGTCTTCTACCTCGTCGCTTTGGAGGAGGGACCTCATGGGAAGCATCTGATTCAGCCAGGCCATCTGGGGCCACTGTCTCTGTGTCATTAACCACTACAAGGTCACTCACTGCCTTGCAGGCATCAACAAGGTCAACACAGTCTAGTAACTCTGCCATTTTAGATATGTTGTCTACCATTGACCTTGCTACCTCAACTTGACCAGTGTACACGTACTGCAGGAACGCATCGAAAGCGCTGGTGGGCACGTCGAACAACTGCGCTTTTTTGACAGGCTCGTCTGCCAGAAAGATGCTTTTAAAGTATCCGCTGGACGCCGCTATAACCACTCGGTGGGCCTCAAAATCCTTTATCTCACCCTGGTAGTCCACCTGCACGGTAATGTCACAAAGATGTCCCATAATTCTCAGCTGGTGCATGGCCTCCAAGAGGCTCTGGTGGTGGGACAGTGATATGATCTGTAACCGGTCATCGTTCATGGTTCCGCCAGTCCTGCTGGGGAACAACAAAAATGACACTCAACTGAGGTTGACTTTAGCCATGGTTCTATTGTGACATTTAGTTTGGGTGAAGGATGCATTTACTTCAGAATTTTAACAGCTTGTTTCTACTACTGCTGTTGTATTTTAACAATAGAACCAGTTCTGCACACTGGAAGACACATCTGCACACCAGCATACTGCTGAAGGCCGTGTATATTAAAGTTTCGTGTGTAACGAGGCATTTGTTTAAAAATGAACGTTAAGGTAAAGTTAAACAATGTTCATATAGAGTTAACTTAGCCTACTTCAACTGCACGAAAACCATTGGGATTGATCATTCTTGATATACATGTTGTCTGATTTAAAACAAAGGTAAAATATTTTAAAATTGTATTTCTACTGGAAAACGCTGTGAGAAAAGCTAACTAAGGTCGGTGCAGTTACTGAGTGGGCTATTTTGAAAGTGGGCCCATCGGTACTGTTACTGGCAGGTCAACCACACCAAGTTGTCAGCTAACTTGGCTATCTACATTAGCCGACTAAGTCGTAGGAGGTTAATATCGTAGGTAACTGTCGAGCTAACATCAGCTCCTACAATTCATTACCATCCACATTCACATCCATCAACTCTAACCCACGTCCGGTTTATTTACTACGTAACGTTAGCCTGTAAACAGTGTTGGTTCCATCTGGAATTGTTCTGCATTAGCTAATGTTACAAAGCTACCCAGCTAGCTGATGCAAGCTAGACGACAAAGGTTAACTTCAACATCAGCTTGGTGTTTCACACAAATGCTATAAAATCCTCTCGTTCGCCAGTTCATAAATGCATCTGAAGGCACAGAGCAACCAGGATAGGTGAGACGATGCACCAATTTTAGCAGAACACTGTTAGGTTAATATTCTTACCGTAAGCTCGGTAAAATGGCAGCCCTTTACAATTGCAGGGAGACCGCGACGAAAGTATTTCCTGTAAAAATTGCACCCAGAGTTCCTTTCTTAGTCGGCGTCCATGTTGGATTTGAGAGAGTGCAGGGTGTGTGGCTAACGTTAGCATGTCATTATTTAGCTCTGATTATTTGGGGGCCTGTCACCACAACAAGAATCCAGTGTTGCAAGAGTTTATTACAAGATAAAGTGATTTCAAAGGAGAATGAGTCTAAAAAATGACCTAAATACAGTTGTTATAATTTTGCCACAAATGCATTCCTTAATCCATTAACTATCCATCTCCAAAATGTTACACACTAAAGCAACCTATAAACTACCTTGTAGGCCCGAAAAATGTGTCAGTGATGAAGTTTTGTCAAGGAAATTCATATTTTCTTCATTCTGACACCTGTCCAAATGTCCTAGGTCTGATCATGTCATGTTTGTTATAGCAATTCGTAGTTGTAGTTACAGCTACAGTACTTAGCAGATACTTTTGTCTAAAGCGACTTACAAAACATAAGAAAAACATTAGATAACATTTTTTAGTAATACGCATATTTAAAACTATGATTATAATCATAAAGTATGCCTCAAACAAATTAACTAATTAGATGAATGATGTTTAAAAAGGTGAGAACACACATTCTGAAATCAAGCCGATTTGTGTGAAGTTATCCGGGGGTAAGGACAAGTACAGTTGAGTACCATCTGCATGACAGTGATAGGAGAACCCATGGGAACGGATAGTCTTACCTAAGTAAGTGGTGTTAATAGAAAATAGGAAGGGTCCAAGAACCAATCCTTGAGGTACACCACTGGAGAGGTGGTGAGATTTTGACATGTGTCCCAGCCAAGACACACTGAATGAACATCCACTGGGGTACGATTCAAACCAAAGGTGTTCATTCCCCGAAGTTCTCAGTTCAGACATCATAGAGAGGATGATGTCATGGTTCACTGTGTCAAAGGCTGCTGACAAGTGTATTCAAATCCAGGGGCGGCTTGTCCATAAGGGCGATTAGGGCGACGGGAAAAAGGAGATTTTTTTTTTCTGTCGGATTCTACCACTAGAGCAGGGGTTCTCAAACTTTTGCAAGCTGGGCCTGCTTTGCCTTGCAAAGGTTCTCAAATCTTGGGGCAATGTTTGACAAACATATCATCAGGTCATCCTCGATCTGTGAGCGGTTGCGGTATTTCATTTTTGAGCGCAGTCAGTTTTGAAAAGCCTGCCTCGCACAAATATGTCGACACGCAAAGGAGGAGCATTTTTAAGGCTATGTCGCAAAGCTGAGGGAATTCCGGCATTATTGCTACCCAGAATGACGAAAGAGAAGAGGTGGTAAACAGATGCTTAAGTCTACTGTCAGTCTTCAGCTCAATAAGCTGCTCTTGCATGTCTATTGACAGCTCGTCTGCTGAGCAGAGAAATGGATCCCGAAGGCGAATGAACGCTAGTCGTCTTTGAAATAGGACCCAAACTGATTCTTCAGCGCTGAAAGGTGATCAGCAGCTGATTTTTAATTTGCATGGCTTCATGCTGTCATTTGCCAGCACCTCGGCACACAAAGCACCGAGAACGTTGCTCAGTCGTGCCAGTGACGGTAAAACCAAACTGCAAATAGCTCTCGTCATATTTGCTAAGCTTTGGCTTCTTCGCAACTGGCGCATCGGTTGCCTGACTTTTACGAATCAGAAACTTGTCCATAGTTGTGTTTGTTTGCTAAAACAGGGTGTGTGTGTGTGTGTGTGTGAAGTTAAAACAGTTCTAATTTCAACGTCGTGGTCTTGTGAGTGTGTTTGTATGTGTGGCTGTGAACCAGGGACGTGCGGTCATAGGAGGCAGGGGAGGCAGAGCCTCACCTGTCATCTTGAAAAGTAAAAAAATAAATAAATTATATAATAAAATAAATTAGGGGGGGGGATCCTACATCATAGAATTGGAACGAAAGAAAATCGTGGCTAGCAGGCTGGGAAGTGGCTAACGCAGTCTGTATGTCTATATACCACTGTCACTTTTCATAGGTTTCACAGTGTGAATGTTCGCTTCTTGCACTAACACTGAGTTATTTTCTATGTGATGACTTATTTTGCTTTTGTAAGCCAATACTGTTAAGATCAGTCAATAAATATGGTTGGTTTTGACTTATAGGTTGCCCCTTTCTTCATGTTGTTACTGGGCATATTATGTGTCCTGTTAAGCTATGTTACATCGTACAACATTTGAGACATGTGGATAATGAAAAAGTGGGATTATTTAATGTGGAGCCACATCATGTTTGCTTATGAAGGCTCCTGAATGCAACTTTCTTCTATAGCTTTCCATCTGTAACTAGCTACTCTATGATGGGAAATATTTCTGTTGTGTGCTGCCATCTAGTGGACAAATATTTATTGCTGTATGAGTTAATCAGCTAACATCAAATTGATACAATTGTCTTGCTTAATGTACCTACTGAATGGGTCACCTTGATCATTATCAAAAATGTGCCCCCCACTGAGAATTTTTCCAGGAGCCGCCACTGTTCAAATCAGAACTGACGATCAGAGGTTTTTGCTCTCTCAATGTTTCAGTCACAGATAAAAGGACAGTTTCAGTAGAATGACTGCTCTTAAAACCTGAATGCATAGGGTCTAGCAAATTATTAAAGAGCTATTTACTCATAATTTGAGGATGATAAGATGTCAGTCAACGGGAGAGCTTTTTGGAGGCTTACAAATGACCGTCTTCATTTTGTATGCAGCGGATTAGCATTTTTGCAAGTTCTGGTTTAAAAAATGTATCCTAATGAAATAATGAATTGGGCTTGGGATAATCATCACAACAATGCCTGACGCTGCATGTGATTCGGTTCTATGAAATGCGTGGTGTATGTCATTTCTGTATAGACTTCAGACCCATTATAAACCTACAATATGTCCGTTGCATTACCTCTTCTAACAGCAAAAATTAACAGACTACAAAGCAAGTTACTTAGATAATGAGTCACCTGTTTTACTGATTGAGGATCACAAGTGTTCTCACAACAACCACACAATTAACTTAAGTAAACACATTGATGACCTAGCTGATAACTACATTTAAAATCACCAATCAGTTGTCAAGGTTTTCTACTGGCGTTGTTTCGCTCACACCTTATTTTCACAGATTTCATTTTTCCATTGGGATTTTTTCTTTGGAACCAGGGAGTGTTAACTAACTACGAACTTCTGGTTGACTTCTACACTCAGATGTTAAAAAGGGAGCTCCTTGATAGGCCAAAGAATCATCTTTTCCTAACCACTTTTCCTTCACCTCAATGGAAAACGTCATGAGGTCAAGGAAAGATGTAAAATTATGTGAAGTGAAGTAAAATTCATAAGGACTTAGGAAAAGACAACCACTGGGCTAAGAGAGTCCGACTGCACTTACACCAAGCTACTATTTATGCAAAGGCGAATGTTATTGACGTGGGTCGTGTTGATTGATGAAGCATTACTTCTGATTTCCTAAGCATTGTCCCTTCTCCTCTTGATGAGTGAAAGAAGATTGGGTTGTGTTATGTATGATAAACATAACTAATGTAACTTTCAGTAATGGTACATCAACATTTTTTTGTTTGTTTGTTTCTCCGATGTTCAAGGATGTTATCTGACTATTCGTAATGTTAGTCTTCAGTCTTTACAATGGTTTACAATGAATACAAATTACCACATCTGTAATAATCTGAAATAACGTCAACCCCGAAAGACGTATAGAAAAAAATACGGAAGCACACATTCAATATAGTTTTGGCAACGTTATTTTATTTTACACACATTTTAAGCACCACATCAACACCAGTCTGTCATTTTTCTTTGTCAAACATTCTAGTAATACTATTAAACTCAATATCACTGGTTTTCAGTGTTACCTCAGGACTCCGGAGCTGCATATAAGTATATTTATTAGACAAACAACAATTGCAATCGGGCTCACTCCCAGCACAAGGCTGAATGTGAAGCCATGATAAACACATTGCACAAGGTTTATATAGACAGAAGTTTAGCGTTCGGCAGGGATAACCACGTGGTGGATTTCTGATGTCCGAGGCAAGGATGGAAGTTTTGCACAAGGTCGGAAGAAGCACAGTTCGTCCCTTCTTATCACTTCTGGTCTAAACATGCTCTTGTACATATGCAGACTAAGTGGCGCCTAATAATCTAAGTTACACACACACACAGAAACACAGAAAAGCCATGTTCCTGCTTACATAAGTACATGATTCATATAAGGTAATTAATAATACAAGGCACTTGATTATTATATTCTTAAGTCATTAACAGTCTTTGGAAATTATCTCCATCAGTCCCTCCTTTTATCCGTTTCAATGGATAATTCAAAATCACAATCAAAATCATAAATCATCTTTCTTAATTCGTCAATTATCAATTTCAATGGATAACCTCAAAATCATCACTCTGACCTTCATCACATGGATTTTCGGAACAGAGATCATTACTGAGCATCACTCCATATCATCATAAGTCAATCATTTAAAATGTCATCATATTTCTCATCACACATTTGTATACTTTGCATTTGTAGGCCAACATAGTGAGCGTCGACTGTATGTGTGTCATTAGCTCGCCTAGGCTTCAGATAACATTCAAATAAGGTTTCTTTGCTGTGTCCTTGAAGACCCTGTTCCCCATCAGGCATGCACACATTGTTTAATTTTTCCCTTGTAACTCCCCATGATTTCACAGAGATAGAATCGCTCCTTCCTCCCAGTCTCCACTAGGCTCTTTTACCCCACTGGACAGTTTGTAGTTTTCTTCACCAGGTTTGAGACGAATTGCCAAGGCAAATAATCCCCTTTGTAGCTAGACTTCTGTCACAGTGGACCGGCCTTGGAAAACTGTAGAGGAAGACAGCTCCTATCCTCTGTCTCTTTCTAAGGCAGGCTTACTCATTTACAGTGTGTTAGATGTATCCAGGTGGCTCTCTCCGCTATCTTGACTGTGGTAGATGTTGACAGTAACACTTGGTATGGTCTGTCCCACTTGGGCAAGTGGCAGTGTTTTCTTTTGAGGCTTTTGATTAGGACACAATCTCCTGGCCCAACCTGGGTTTTAGCCTCAGAGGTTCCTGTGAAGCAGAGAGTTCTGACAGCATTTTGCTAATTCACATTTTTGCCATATATTCTGCAAATGTATATTCAATCGCTTTGTCTGTTTCAGCAAATGGTTTGAGAGTTTAGGCAGTGTAGATTCTTCCATACATCATTTCAAACAGTGGTAACAACAAGCATGAATTTCAGTTATTTCACTCTTGGATTCTCAATTTGCTTTTAACAGTTTGGGTTTAACTCAATAAAATCAATAATGAATGATTAAAACAGCTTTCTCATAAAATGACCAAAAGTTGTTTTATCTGTTCAAATGCCTGCTTTCCCCAGCTGACATAGGCTGAGAATAAAGTAACCTTTGCAACATTTGTGTTTCTAACGCGTAGTTAGGAATCCTTTATCTACAGAATTATCATTCCCAGAAAATACAGCAGAGTCTTTTGAGCCAGCACTCAGCCCCCACCCAGCCTGTGTTAGTCCAATGCATCAGTCTAGGTTAATGTAGTTAGTGTGACAGGCTTAAGTCATTAACAGTGTTTGGAAATTATCTCCATCATTCAGGATGTTTGTTGAAGAATAACTGACACATTAATGAATATGACAGCCTATTGCTGCACAAATCTTGGCCATTTTGAGAACTAAAGAACTAAGGATTTTAGCCATATCATGGCATATTTAATTTAATTGTGCCTTCTTTTAACCAAACCTTAACCAAAGATGATCCGCACCAATGGTCACCAACAGATAGAGCGTCTTCGGCACAGTACCATGGCCGTGAGAGGCTGTTCCCGAGACAGAGACAGGTTCGTTTTCTCCTGATTGTCTGTCTGAAAAATGCCATTTTAGTGTTTAGTGTTTAGTGAATGTTGATCCATAAAACCATGTTTGATCTGCCCAGATTTGATTTGTTATAAACAAGAGCTCTGATCAAATCAAATAAAAATGTTTAAATTATAAAATGTATAAGTTAAACTGATACAATTAAAATTGTGGCTGATGTAGCTGTTGACTGTTGGCCAGACACACACTCACACCACATGCGTGCACACATACATACATACACACACACACACATACACAACATAATTATGAGATAAGTCTTCTTTGTGCATCTTTAATACTGAAACACTGAATGGTCCCAACATAACCATGTCTCGCACTGAACACAGGACCTAAAATTCCTGGAAATCTCTCTGTCATACCTTTGGCCACTGCATGGGGGCACTGTTTCACACAAATTCAGACGATTCTCCTGGGGCACTCCCACAGACGTTCATTCATAAGAAAGTACAGAGAGGAGCCTAGGAACAGAGAGCAGCCTCTCCTTTGGGTCTCCTCCAATGGTTTGAAACAAGGCTGCACAGCTCAGCGGCTGTATTTTTAACCTCGTCGTAAATTTTTGTCTTTGAAACATCGGATAAGCCTCAGCATATACAGGCTATAGCATGGTCTACCAATACAATACATGTTCTAGCTCTGTGGCCTATAGCAAAATCCAATCCAGACATGTTTAAGTAAGGCTCCCAACATTTTTATTCATTTTGTTATGAACTACAAAAGCAAGTAGCCGATTCTTTTGGGAAATGTGCCTCTGGTTCAGATCTGCTTCAAAGTTGGCCGGCACTGGGATTCGTAGTCTCTCTGTCAGCAGGGTGACGGCCGCCGTGAAGGCGTTAATTAAACACCTGTGTGTTTGTCAGCAGTCAGATCTGCTGTGTACCGTAAGACGTCTGAAGAGGCTTTTTTCCTTCTGAATCTGACACTGGCTTCCCCACCGTCTGATGCAAAGCATAGAATGGATGTTTTGTTTGCTGGATGTTTGTGTTTTTACGTGTCTTGGCCGACTTGGACTGAAGACAGATGAGGGCAGATAGACAAGTGAGGACAGATAGAGAGGTGAGGGCAGATAGACAGATGAGGACAGATAGAGAGGTGAGGGCAGATAGACAGGTGAGGGCAGATAGACAGATGAGGACAGATAGAGAGGTGAGGGCAGATAGACAGGTGAGGGCAGATGGACAGGTGAGGGCAGATGGACAGGTGAGGGCAGATGGACAGATGGACAGGTGAGGGCAGATGGACAGGTGAGGGCCAGGTCTGATCCAGTCACCTGGCTTTGGTGTGACTCTCTACTCCTCCCTTCAGATCAGGGCCACACACACTTCTGTGTCATCAGCCTGAGGAGAATGAGGGTCCCAAGGCCCACCTGTCCTTCATGCATGTGTGTCCTGTACCTTAACTGCTTCTGGGCTAGGACCACTATCTTTTCCATCTTTTTAATTTCTTGAATTCTTTCTTGCTCTCCCGATCTGGTGACCTAAATGTGTCAGGCTGGAGTCTTCCAGCAAGCATCCGTCTCAGAGCTGTCTGTCAGCTGTCAGCCTGTGGATGGACTTCTCTGAGGTTGGGGATTTGGACGCGGCTGCTCCCGGTTCCTTTTCCTCCTGCTCGTTGTGAGTTTGAACTGAGGCTACCTCTACAGTCACGGGGGGGCTGGGGGGGGGTTGCTGTAGCTGCCGCTACGCTGGCTGCCAAGTCTCTGGTTTTATTGACAGGAGGAAATCCATATGCCTCGCGTTTCTCTTAATGACTTCTGCAAGTGCGGACAAGAAAGAGAGAGCGAGAAGGGGGGGGGGGGCAGAGAGATGGAGAGAGAAAGAGCAAGAGAGAGAGCGAGAACAATACTAAGTGAGAGAGAGTGCATTAGAGTGAGAGTGTGGGTTAGAGAGTGAGAGTGAGGGATAGAGAAAGAGAATGAGAGAGGGATAGAGGAAAAGAATGAGAGAGAGAGAGAGGGAGAATGAGAGGGAGGGAGAATGAGAGAGGGGGATAGAGGAAGAGAATGAGAGAGGGAGAGCGGTGTTTCCTGTGACTCATGGTGAACTGGAGGACCGGAGGCTGTGGTTTTCAGCTCGCCACTGGAGCTGCGCCATGGTGTCTGCATGTCTGCACCACAGTCAAACACACACACACACACACACACACACACACACACACACACACATGCATACACATATGCATATACAAACACACACACACACAGCACACACACACACACACAGAGACATGCATATACAAACACACACAGCACAGCACACGCGCACACACATACACACACACATGCATACACATATGCATAGACATGCATATACAAACACACACACACAGCACACACACTCACACACAGGTTCACATACACACACACAAACATAAGTTCACACATTCACACACACAATTCACATTTGATGTGATTCTCTCTTGGACAAACTAAACACTTCCACTGCACTGTCAGGACGATTTCAGTAAGTGCAAATGAGCTGTGCTTGCACACACAGAAGCAAAAAGGGTAGATTTTGATATTGCAACAGTGATGGAGGAATATAAACATTAAGGAACCTTCTGTGTGTGGCCTTTGATATTGCAACAGTGATGGAGGAATATAAACATTAAGGAACCTTCTGTGTGTGGCCTTTGATATTGCAACAGTGATGGAGGAATATAAACATTAAGGAACCTTCTGTGTGTGGCCTTTGATATTGCAACAGTGATGGAGGAATATAAACATTAAGGAACCTTCTGTGTGTGGCCTTTGATATTGCAACAGTGATGGAGGAACATAAACTTTAAGGAACCTTCTGTGTGTGGCCTTTGATATTGCAACAGTGATGGAGGGACAGGAACATTAGGGACCTTCTGTGTGTGGCCTTTGATATTTCAACAGTGATGGAGGAACCGAAACATTAGGGACCTTCTGTGTGTGGCCTTTGATATTGCAACAGTGATGGAGGAACCGAAACATTAAGGAACCTTCTGTGTGTGGCCTTTGATATTGCAACAGTGAAGGAGGAATATAAACGTTCCCAAGAGAGGAGAGAGGAAACCCAGTCAACAGCTGACTCTAGATCAAATCACAGATTTGGCCCTAGTCTGGTGGGTGGTGTCTCTGGTCCGCTCCAGCTTTGGGTTTCTCCTGAGGTGCCCTACTGCATGTCCTTAGCTGACCCCACTGCATGTCCTTAGCTGACCCCAGTGCATGGCACAGTGATGGCCCAGTCACAGACCCAGGAGCAGCAGTGAGCTGTGGTTACTGTGGCAACTCCGGCAGCTCCAAACCTCATGGCAGTGTGCTCTCCCTGCAGCACAAGACCGCACCAAGTTAAACCAGTCCAAAAGGACACACACACACACTTAAATACGACATAGAAACACACACAACGTCACCGAGTTCAACCAGTCCAAAAGGACACACACACACACACATTAATATGACATTGAAACACACACAACGTCACCGAGTTAAACCAGTTCACAAAGACGCACACACACCCACATCAATACGACATTCGAACACAGACAATCACATTGAATAAAACCAGTCCGAAAGAACACATACATACATACACACACACACACACACACACATTCACATGAAGGCCCACTCCACACAGAAAATACACACATATAGAGCATCCACATACACATGCACATATATGAACAAAGCACACAAGAATGCATAAATACAGACATACACACAAGAACGCATTTAGGCTCAACCCCTCTGAATGACACAATTGTTAGCCATTAACACATGCATACCACACACACACACACACACACACACACACACACACACACACACACACACACACAGTGAGGTGAAAACAGTCTGAACAGGTCTGTTCCAAGCCTCAGTGTGTGTGTGTGTGTGTGTGTGTGTGTGTGTGTGTGTGTGTGTGTGTGGCTTATAACGTATTCTGTTTTTCAGTGAAGTGATCTCACACTTAACGTGTGTGAAACATTAGACTCTGGGCTTTGTTTGGACTCCCCTGTCTGGGCTGCAGAGCTCCGGTCCCATGGGTTCCTAATGAAAAACACTTGGGCTAGATATGAAAGGTTGTAAGCTGAGACGTCTTGGGTAAGAAGTGACTTGTAGTTTTGGCCCAGAACACAATGACTCCGCCCAGGGGCTCGCCCTTATCCGTGATTTGGGGAGTTGTCTGGAGACACTGGGCATCCTCTAAAAGCCTTTAAAACAGGTCATAGAGGCTGAGATGTCATGGGTAGGGATGTCATGTTTGAGCCTGAATGCAATGCCCAGGTCTGGTGCATGCTGGGATCTTGTTGAGGTGAAGTGCAGACTTCCTCTAAAAGCCTCCTTGAGCACAGCAGTAGCGTCTGACCTATACAGACACATACACACACACACACGCAAACACACGCACACAAACACACACACACACACACACAAACACACACACGCAGGCATACACACGCAAACACACACACACACACACACACCAACTCACACACACACCAACACCAGTGCTCTAAAATCCTCCTTGAACACAACAGCAGCGTCTAACCTATAGTTACAGAATCTGATGACTCATACGGAGCTGGAAAATATAAACACACTCACGACCCTCCACTCTCAGCAAACACACACACACACACACACACACTCCACTCTCACTATGCCTTACTGCCACTGTGATGCTTCACAGCACCTAAAATGTGGACATGATGGAGAAAGAAAACAGGCGGGGGGGGGGGGGGGGGGGAGCCATTGCGGGAGCCATTGTGAGCCTCTGTTGGGCTGCGTCACCCAGAAAGTAGGGAGTGTTTAGTGAGAGATGTGGTGTCGCTGAGGGGACATAAGTGCATACACACACTCACACACACACACACTCACGAAAGAGGATAGTGATGTGGTGCCGCTGGTGGACATCAACACACACACACACACACACACATAAGAGGAGAGAGCAAGAGAGATGTCTTGATATGGCCGGTCCACCCCTGGGGCAGGTGACCCTCTGTCTGCCCCATGTCATCTTCTGCTCCAGTGGATGAAGAGAGGGGAGAAGAACGGCACACACACACACACACACAGACATGCCTATACAAACACTCACACAGACACAAACATGCATATACAAACACACACACACACACACACAGCACACACCTGACAGAGACACTTTATCTGTTCTGCTGACAACAGCTAAGAATAGCTTGCCAGGGAAGGCAGTGTCCGTCCGTGTGTGTGTGTGTGTGTGTGTGTGTGTGTGAGATGGAGGTTTGAATGCTGCAGATGAGCAGAAGATCTCTCCGCCATTCACAGATAAAAAACACTGAATCATCTCTCTTCCAAATAGCCTCTGACTCATTCACACACACACACACACACACACACACGCACACACACACACACACACACACACACACACACACACACACACACACAAACACACTCACACACAAACACACTCACACACAAGGAGAGGGATCTATTTCCACCTGTGCAGCCGTTGTCCTTCAGTCGTCCTTATGGTATTTCTATGCCGAAACACAACACAGCTCTTAGTGCCATAGAGCCCATCACAAGGCTGGCCGTTGGCACTTGTAAGAGTTATAAATAGACAATTTGTCCTGCAAGGCCTTGCGGTCTGAACATGCGATTGAGAGGATGAATGGAAAGTGACGCAGGTCTCGCTGCTAGAACCAGGCCGGATCTCTTTGTAGACTCCAGAACAACACCGGATCCGTTTCAGACATTAGAACAAGACCTGACCTGTTTTAGATTCCAGAACCAGACCAGATCTGTTTCAGACTCCAGAACCAGACCGGACCTGTTTTAGACTCGAGACTTCTAAGCTGAATATCTGCAACGGGGCCGGCCCTGATCTGGCCTTGACTTGGCCCTTTTCCGGCATGATTTGGGGAGTTGTCTAGAGACACTGTGGGCATCCTCTAAAACCCTCTTTTAAAAAAGGTCACAGAGGCAAGATGGCGAATCTGTAACTGGAAGTCCAGCCCTGTGTTATAAAGAGCCCATCAGATTGCCATAACTGATGTTTTGCCTCACCAGTTACTATAGCAATAGATGCACAGTGAAATTGGATACATGCTCAGTAAGCAAATCAACCCCCAAAATAAGATATAAAGTTTTAGAGACTATTGAAACATTGTTGATGCTGTTTATGTCAGATTTTAAACAGTAATGCCAGCTGTGTGCTTTTAAGGTCTGTTTAGCCATTCTGTACGGAGTTATGAGTCTCTCCCTGTTCATTTAGATAGGAGCCTGATCTTGTGTGCTTGAAATAGCTGCCCAGAGGCGTGTCAAAGATGGCTGCCGAGTGGCAAGATTTTCCCCACAAGGACTTTGAGGCAATGACCGTAGAACGGGTTAGGCCCAGCTCTGGCCCAGGTCTGGCCCTTATCTGGCATCTGCTACCAGTATGCAGAGATCCGGCACCAATATCTCCACATGAATGTGGGTTCAGTGGCTGTTTACTGCTCTGCACCTTGCCTTTGTGTTTGTTTGTTTGTTTATTTATTTATTTGTTTGTTTGTGTGTTTCAGTGTAGGATGAGTCATTCAGCACAAAGCACTTTCTCAATTGAGCCTAGACGTGCTGCATCTGAGAGGGTAGTCGCCTCCACGTCTCGTCTGACTCTCATTCTCACAGAGAGTGCATCTGAGAGTGCAGATCTTTGAATGAGTGACTGAGAGAGAGAGAGAGAGAGAGGAGTGCGCGTGCATGAGAGAGTAATTTTCCAGTAAAACCAGAACCTTTGCAACAGAATCTTAATTGTGAGATGATAGACAAGGGTGGAATAAGTCTGTATTTTTAAATGACTTTACAGCAGCGTTAGAGTAGAAGGCTGTAGTTTAGATCAGGCGGATGTGGAGGACGCCTAAGGCAGCCCCTGAGGACCCGTGGCGGTGCTGTAGGAGCCTCCAGAGGGCTGGGTGCTGGAGGGCTCGTTTAGGAACGCAACCCAGCGCACATCCGTCAGCACATTCCTGAGCCGGACCGAAAAACAGAGGGCCTCCACAGCTCTCCTCCCCTCTCCTCTCCTCTCCTCCCCTCTCCCTCCTTCCTTCTCTCTCTACTGCACTCATCTCCTCTCCTCTCCTCCCCCCTCGCTCCTTCCTTCTCTCTCTACTGCACTCATCTCCTCTCCTCTTCTCTTCACTTCTGTCCTCTCCGCTCCTCTCTTCCCCTCTCTCCTTTCCTATCTCTCTCCATTTTGTCCAGTCCATTCTACGCTGCATAAATTGAAATCTTAGTAAGATGAAATATCTTCAATAAAGTTTTTTGTCTGAGA
>NC_045166.1:15190399-15195399 GCF_900700415.2 Clupea harengus
ACCGTCTGCAGGAGGAGAGCTCTCTCCACATCCGGCTCGATCTACAGCCGCATGTTACGCCTGTAACACCTGCCAGCACGGAGTCACACACATACACACACACATGTGTGCTCACACACACACACACACACACAGACGCACACACACAGGGCCTGACCCAGACAGTGAATGACTGACTCTGAGATGGGTCTGGAATGGATCTGTTCCGTACACACACACACACGCACACACGCGCACACACACACACACACACACACACACAGGGGCTGATTCTGAGATGGGTCTGGGAGGGAACCGATCTGAACTCAGCTACTCATCGAGTTTTACTCTGGTCTTTGAAGTACTGCAGTATGTGTGTGTGTGTGTGTGTGTGTGTGTGTGTGTGTGTGTGGGTGGGTGTGTGTGCGTGCGTGTCACATCTCATCACCAATGTCACACCACATCACACCTCATGCCTCTCTTTAGTCTGACAGAGAGTTCCTGTTCAGCTCGGAAATTCTCTCATAAATCTACCTCAGACTCCCTTCTCTATATACTGCCCTGACAGCAGTTACAACCTCATTAGTAGCTTACATCCATCTGCTAATGTGAATGTCATAAATCAATAAACAGGAGGAGGGCATCCGACAGCTTTTGAGCTCAGATGCTGTGCTGCTCTAAGTTGCCTGCGGCCAGTTAGGACATTCTAACTGAGAACTATGGAGTCTTGTGATGTACACAATAGTGTTTCCTCTCGGGTGAGGACGTCTGAGGGCTGCTTACCCTCCCCGGTCTCCCTCTCCTGTGTCCTCCATCTAGACCCTGTCTGCAGCCCTACCCTTGAACACGGATAAGGTACAGGTTTAGCAGGGAATGACTGCAGGAGAGAAGCACATGAATGTTCAGCTTCCCGGGTGAAGACACGTGACAGCAGCTTAAAGGCCTCAGACTTCTCCTGTGCGCGGCATGAAGGCTGAAGCCAGTTTTGGCTGAGGCGTAGCTGAGGTTTTGGCTGAGGTTTTGGCTGAGGTGAGGCATTGACTGGAACAGTGATTTACCGGTATGCACTCAGCGGTTTACAGAAGACACGCGACGGTAGTGTAAACATCTCAAGCACCTTTTGTGTGCTCTTTGAAGCTGCAGACCGCATGACTCTCAGGTCCGTGTTCCACAGGGGATGAGCACAGGGGTGAGAAGACAGGTCTTCCACAAGCAGACACGTGAGGCTTACACACACACACACACACTCACACACATACACACACACACACACATACACTCACACACACATACACACACACACACACACACACACACACATACACACACACACCACACACATACACACACACACACACACACACATACACACACACACACACACACCTACACACACACACACACACACACACACTCGCTTAGCCGTCTCTGAGAGCGTAAATACTGCACCTCTGCAAGCTGGTTTTGGGTCAACGTCCTTCGCTTCTTCTTCTTTTTTCTTTTTTTCCAGTGACTCATTCAAGTGTTTTTCTCTCTGAAAGAGCTGCTCTGGTTGTCTGCTCTGTGTGAGTGTGTGTTAATGTGTGGATGTGTGTGTGTGTGTGAGAGAGAGTGTGTGTTTCTGATACCGCATTAGTCATCACTGTCTCCTTTGTCTCAGCAATGCACCAGGTAAGCTAAATAGATAGTCTAGATAGATGTCTAGCTCTGACTGTTTTCCCCGAAATATTTCAGATTTTTTCTTTCTTTGCTGCTTCACCTCAACATCCAAGCAGCAAGATCCAAAAATGTCTTCCGTCGATCGGAGCCAAATCCTTTCCCCTGCCATGTCAGCCGCTGTCAGAGCGGAGGCCTTGCCAAACCCACACTGTAAATAACATGCAGATAAGATCGCTGTCTAATCACACAGTAAGACACAACAGGATGGTGTGGGCTGAAGAACACGACAACATGACGAAGAAGGGGAAGAAGGTGATACCGGGGGAGGAGAAAAAGAGAGATTCATCTAAAGGAGGACATGATCATGCTAACAAGACGGAAAAGAGGAGAGGACGACATAAAGGAGAAGGAGGTGAACAAAGAGAAGAGAAATGAAACTCTAAACTTTGGTTTACTGTAGGGGGGAAACAGAGGGAAATATGCAAACAAGACAAGGTGAAGGAGGAGGAGAAGAAATGACGATGATGATGATGATGATCGTGATGGTGAAGATGAAGATGATGATGATGATTATGACAACGATGCTTCTGCTGCTGATTATGATGATGATGATGATGATGATGAAGGTGGTTTGATAATTGTCTGCTCTGTGGAACGGAGGACAGTGCGAGGACGCTGATGGAAGCACTGAGGAGCGCAGGAGACTTTACATGCAAACGCAAACAAGGCATCCATATGCATCCATATGACATCACGACACATCAAAGGAGAGACGGGAGCAGACAGCAGTCCCCTCTACATCAGCTCTGGGCCGGCTATGGGCCGTAGCCACGCCAGACCCGCTCATCCCTGGGGACACGACCAGCAGGATCAGGGGGCTGTGTAGCACGCCACCGTGGCACAATCAATGCCCACCGATCGCGCCTTTCGCCTGCCCCTGTTACCATGGAAACACTGACTGGAAGAGGAGGGGAGGTTGGGAAGGGGGGGTCTGTTCCAACTCCAACTGGGTCAGGGACACAAACAGCATGTTTCAACGAACCATAATGAGGTACTGGTTGTTCGCACACACTCATACACGTACATAGACACGGACACACAAACATACACACACACACACACACACACACACACACACACACACATAAGTATGTACACTCAATGACACGCATACACATACTTCACCCCCAACACACACACACACACACAAATTGTGTACTGTTTGCTCACACACACACACATACATACACACATACACATTACAAGATACCCAAACACAAACTATGCACTGTTTACCTATGCTCCATTGCACACATACACATATTCACACACAAACAGATAAACAAATACTTTCACCCACACATGCATTTCTCACACCATCAGAACACAGACCTAAAGAAGCGACACACCATCATTGCAATCTGCATCTTTCTCCAACCACTCACCACAGAAAGAATATAGGGCAGCACTCCACCAATTATTGACTATGCACTGAGGATGGGCTTGGCAGAACAGGCCCTGTTTTCACTAGGGCTTCTGGGAAGAACGACAGAAGTGCTGTTGTTGATTGTTGGCAAAACCGATCTTATGGAAATTCCTCTTTCCATTTGTGCCACAGGACTGTTGCACAATAACACTGACCACTGTGCGATCCCTTATACACTTAGTACAATGCAGAACGGCCACCGAGCTAAAGCACTCCTCCATCTCAACTCAAATAGAAGTGTAGTTTTAACCCACCTGCTAAAACGATCCAAAATGTGATCTGAAGTTGAAAGGTTCAGTTCAACATTAAGAACTAGGGACATTACACACACAGACATGCATTGACATACATGGCATACACAAAACATAAATAAGACATACATTAACATACATAAGACAGACATAAGACATACATTAACATACAGTACATAAGACCTACATGAAAGGAGGTCTGAGTATCCCAGGCCCAAATGACAGAACTGTCTGGACGGGATACATGACACATCGACATGGGCGTGGGACGCATCGGAAATGTGGGCAGGATAATCTAACAGGGGAGAATTATTTAACAGAGTAGATGTCATTTCCTGTGTCCTGGTGCCTTTTAACAAAGTAGATGTCCTTTCCTGTAATCTGGTGCCTTTAAATAGCTGGTTTGATACTTTCATCTGGCTGCACTAGAATGAAAAAAAATATGTTATAGTCATAAAACAGAGACACACAGTCTAAGGGCAAAGAAATTATCAGAATATATCAATAAATGATAAATAATATGTTTCACGTTAACTTACTTTCACCATACTCCAGAGTGAGGGTGACTCCTAATGTTGTTCACACAGCGTTCACGGGAGCAGAGCAAACCGTCTCAGGTGACAGAACTCAACGCCGTGTTCATGGGAACTGCAAACACTTTTGTGACCTAGTTTACACACGGGCCAGGCTTTTGATTGGTCAAAACAGGGAGCCCCTGGCCATTCCAAGGGACTCGGCTGAAGCGAACTGATTACTGCCAGTGAGGACTCAACTAACAGAGCGCCCTAAGGGTCATTCAAACTTACTTTACTCCTCTTTGGACAAAACCTCCCCATGTCCATGTTGTCTGGGGCAGCAGACATTTCAAACCCAGGGATCAAACACTAGACTAGTCTACTCCACAGTAACAATCCCATGAAAAGTAGCCTCCCTCCTCATTTTTCACTATTTTGCTAACGTTCATGTAAACGTTACCTAGCATTATTACTGAGATTTTGTAACAAAAATTATTGGGTGGGCAGCCATTATTTCTACGCATATAAGGTGGTAACCCTAGCAATATAATGTTATGGGCTTACCCTGTATTGTGTAATCTGTCATGCTTCTGGACCATGGGAATGCTGTTTTTACTCTACTTGACAGCTGTTAGACATGCCAATATTAGCAGATAATGCAGAATTTGTCCTCATTGTTCACACTATAACCATAGCAATACTATATTGTGCAGGACTGTCAGATTGGATTTGTCGTACAGGTTCAAATTTTTGACTTGTATTTGTTCGCACCGCACATGCGTTCTGCAATTCCTCTTGGGGAATGAATGACTGCCAGTCTTTTCGGAGCGGAAACTACGCAGCAATGCAAAGGCGGCTTTACATCCATCAGAGTCTGAGCACAGGGGGATTTGGAGCCACACAGATGGGTTAACTGCAGGCGGACATGGCCTCACACACACACACACACACACACACACACACACACACAGACTCTGTCTCACACACACACACACACACACATACACACACACACTCTACTCTAAGATATGGGCTGGCCTGGTAATGCACATTTCTTATTCATTTTGGATAGGGGGAAAGAGAGTGGAAGTGAGGGAAGGAAAGAGAGAG
>NC_045166.1:15200399-15207899 GCF_900700415.2 Clupea harengus
CAGAATGAGGAGAGGGGAAGAGAGGGAGAGAGAGAGAGAAAGAGAGTAGGAGAAAGAGAGGAGAGGGGAAGAGAGAAGAGAACAGAAGATAAGGACAGGTCAGTGCCAGTAATGTGTGTTTAGTAAGGGAAGACGGGGGGGTGGAGAGAGGAGAGGAGAGACTGCTATAGAAAGGTAGTGAAAGAGGGAAGGAAAGAAGGAAAGAAAGAAAGAAAAAAAGATAAGATAAGGCCGGCCTCAGTGGTAAAGTGTGTTGTTTTGACTTGAGTCCATTCAGAGACAAGCTGGCCTGGCCTAGCATGCCGTTACATCATCTGCTAGTGAGGGAGCGAGCGAGAACGAGAGAGAGAGAGAGAGAGGAGGGAGCAAGCGAGAACGAGAGAGAGGGAGAGAGAGAGAGAGAGAGAGGGAGAGAGAGAGAGAGAGAGGGAGAACGAGAGAGAGAGAGAGAGAGAGAGAGAGAGAGAGAGAGAGGGAGAACGAGAGCAGCGGAAGCTCATATTACAGGAAACGCAAACACTCGCCCCTGGGCTGCTGGTACCTTCTGTCTGTTCCAGCAGCGTTCACGTCAGGCCCTCTGTGTTTGGGTTTCAGCAGCCATCGCTCAGCAGGGCAAACAGAGCAGGGGCTGTGGGCCAGAGAGCACCAAGGGCTGATTAGAGACACAGCCACGGGATGGGAGGCACAGAGCCAGAATAGAACTGAATAGAACTGAATAGAACTGAATAGAAAACAGGTGGGAGAGAATTCATTTCCTGTCTCTCTTCCCTGTCCTGTCTCAATAAAGGCTGAAAAGCCGCACAAGTAAACTTACAAAGTGTCTTTGATGTGGCACAGCGAGTCCTAAGTAGGAGAGCATGACTGTGTGTGTGTGTGTGTGTGTGTGTGTGTGCGCGTCACTGAGTTGAGCCTCGTTGCTGCTCAGGTTTAGCAGTCTCTCCTCTCCGCAGTCTGTCAGATGCGTCTCCACTGGCGCTGTATAATTAAAGCTGCCAAATGGAGCTGCAGATGTCCTACAGTCAATTAGGCATGAGGAGCAGCAGCTGAGGAGGCATCTGGGTCGTTTGAAGCTGCGGCTCCAGAGTCCGCGCTTGTTTTACACTTGATCCTCACCACAGGCGAGTGTACACCACCCTGGAAAAGTGCTGGGGACTTCACCTAGATGGGATTTTCCATAGGTCGTCCTGCCTGTCAGTGGTCTATTGCCTTCTGCCTCTGCTGAATTACACCTGGGCGTCATTGGCCAAGTTAATGTCCACGGATGACGGCCAATCATCAAGTCCTGCACACTTCACAGCGGAGACTCTAATTTCACTGTCAGCAGTCATCTATGCACCTGGCAAGGGAATAACTCAAACAGTGCATATGTTCAACAAACAGTAACACTGTAACTAGCTGGATAGCACACTTCGCTAGTGATCAAACCTAACACAGCAAAGCTTAATACACCATCTTACCTTCATAGAGTCCGCTGAAAGCTATCCACGTATCATTTCATGAAGTAAAATGTAGGCTATGCTAGGCATTAAAAACAAGTAGATAGCTAATTAGAGATTAGCCTGGGCAGAGTTGCTGTCATTACACCAAATTCCACTTTTTATTCCAATTCAACATTTCGCAAACGCGAAGCAAAACTGCGATGGTAGCAGCCTACTTAGAAACTCTGTTAGAAGCCACAAAACAGCTAAGGGTTTGGAGTTTTAGACTCCTGAACTGACATAGACAGTAATTCCCAAAAGTGTTACGCTACGACCATCATTTAACGATAGCGTGACTCATTTGTTCTCCAAATGTGACAATCGGTCGTGGCACAACAATGCTTTTGGGAGAGGCAGCCATACAGATGTGGGGCTTATGTAAAACAGATGCAAATTGGTGTGTGAAAGTGAAATCCAGCCTCTTCAGAGTAGAGGGATGAGGGGTAAAGTGAGGGGTTAGCACTGTCAGCCGGATTTACATGAGCTAGACACAAATGCAAATGCCTTTGGGAGAGCTTTGTTCTTGGAGTTCTGGGTGTGACGCCTGGCTTCTTTAAACCCTAGTGGACTGCTTGGAGTCAGTGCTCAGTGATCTGCAGAGACGGCACCTTTACAAGACGCTGTGAGGCGCTGGAGAAAATAGAACAGCCCCGCAGGGTAGTATATTTGCAGGTCTGGAATGGACTGATCCAGAATCTGCATTACCTGAGGTAAATGTTATCGTGAAAGGGTTAATCTTGGCCAGAATCCAGCACACAAGAGGTCCTTCCAATCCAGAATCTGCGTTATCTGGGGCAAATGTTGTTATGAGGGTTAAAAGTCACAGACACAGTAAGCTGTGCTCAATGTCCTCAGAAACTGGTGAATTAGATAGAACTAGAATTAGATTAGAAACAGTAGAAATGGCAATTTCTATTAATAACAATGCTGTACTTCATGTGAAAACCTACAAGAGTAGGAGATAAAGTAATTGTTGATGCAATGATCAAAATGTTGTTGCATATTGACCGTTCCAAAAAGCATTAAACAAAGAAGCCGTTTAGTATCCACGGTGATACCCGTTATTGAGGTCCTAAGTAATGAGGCAGTTGTATAGAGGGAAGAGTGTCACTTACGTCCATTTAGCTCCTTCTAATTCCGTGGTTGTACATTTTAAGGTGCCCACAGAGGACTTTTCAGGCCTTTAGCCACTTGAAAGAATAGCATTCTCAACAGCGTCATCGTAGCTAACTACTGCAGTGGAGCAGACTTACTCAAGTCCAGTGCCTGCAGTGGAGTAGACTTACTCAGGTCCAGTGCCTGCAGTGGAGTAGACTTACTCAGGTCCAGTGCCTGCAGTGGAGCAGACTTACTCAAGTCCAGTGCCTGCAGTGGCCCATGGTGTGGACAGCATAGGCAATAACACTGGAAGAGGGTTTATACCCAGGGAATGAGGATTGGGTGAGGGGAGGGAGGGAGAGAGAGGATTGGGAAGGAGAGAGAAAGAGAGGGAAGAGAGGATGGACAGAGGGGAGGTGAAAGAAAGAGAGTAGATGGGGAAAGTGGAGAGAGAGAAAAAGAGTGTGTGTGTGTGTGTGTGTGTGTGTGTGTGTGTGTGTGTGAGTGTGTGCTGGGAAAATTCAGTACTGAGCATTAAAATACCCAGACCACGCACCCGTGCTGAATCAAGCACTGAACAGAAGAGCAGAATACCTCCCAGCGAGAGCACTAGCACTTAATATTTTAAAGCCCTTGAGACGGTGTAACTATAGCAATAAATGAAGTGGGATACATCAATTAATGTCGATTAATTTCTCAAGTCACGTTTGTGTTTTGTGTTTTATGTCTGTCATGCCACTGTTTCTCACTGATCTCAACTCTCTCAGTTATTCCCTTTCAAGCGTCCACTCCATCTCCATGTCTCTCTAATGTCTCCCATTCTGAGCCTGTAGGTGTCTGTCTCTCTCGAATGTCTCCCACTCTGAGCCTGCAGGTGTCTGTCTTTCTCTTATGTCTCCATGTCTCTCTAATGTCTCCCACTCTGAGCCTGCAGGTGTCTGTCTCTCTCGAATGTCTCCCACTCTGAGCCTACAGTTGTCTGTCTCTCTCGAATGTCTCCATGTCTCTCTTATGTCTCCATGTCTCTCTTATGTCTCCATGTCTCTCTAATGTCTCCCACTCTGAGCCTGCAGGTGTCTGTCTCTCTCGAATGTCTCCATGTCTCTCTTATGTCTCCATGTCTCTCTTATGTCTCCATGTCTCTCTTATGTCTCCATGTCTCTCGAATGTCTCCCACTCTGAGCCTACAGTTGTCTGTCTCTCTCGAATGTCTCCATGTCTCTCTTATGTCTCCATGTCTCTCTAATGTCTCCCACTCTGAGCCTGCAGGTGTCTGTCTCTCTCGAATGTCTCCGACTCTGAGCCTACAGTTGTCTGTCTCTCTCGAATGTCTCCCACTCTGAGCCTGCAGGTGTCTGTCTCTCTCTAATGTCTCACGCTATAAGCCTGCAGGTGTCTGTCGCTCTGAGCTTACATTCCTCTGTGTGTTCATTGCTCTAGGCAGAGTTGGACTCTTTCCATGGAACACACACACTCACCACACACACATAAGCACACACACATACACACACGCATATATAGGCCTACACACAACAACACTCATTAGTCTAGGGTAGGGAGTATCTATCCAAGCAGCAATGGCAGATTCCCACAGAGAGAAGCTTCATTAGAGTTTTCTAATTTAAGTCAAAGACCAGCACACACACACACATGGACACACACACACACTCATGCATGCACGTACACACACACACACAGCACACAATAGCATTTATATGCAGGCACACACACACACACACATATAGTATACACCTCCAGCACACATACCTGTACACGTGCAGTGTTGCCATGGGTTACCACTGCTCACTGGTGTGGGATGGGATCGTACCATACATCTGAGGCTTACGGGGGAGTATGACCAAATCACACACACACACACACACAGAGAGAGAGAGAGAGACGCATTACCTTCATCTTACCATTCATTCAATTTGAATTGAACTCAAACTTCCCATTCCCTGACATGTACACACACATATAAAAAAAATGGATGGATGGATTTGCAGTCATGTGTGTGTGCCTGTGTGTGTGTGTTTGTGTGTGTGTGTGTGTCTGTGAGGATGTTAAAAAACTGAATGTTGGAGCCACATGGGTGGAATTCCAGCCTGTGACCCATCAGAAAAATTGTGTGTGTGTGTGTGTGTGTGTGTGTGTGTGTATGTGACAGAAAGAATCGCTGAGAAGGAAGGTGATTAAAGTGACTCTTCTACATGGCTGGAGTTCACCCAAAGAGTTCAGGAGGTTTACAACCAATTGAAGTGATGGTTCACAGCTTCCTGTTCCCTCCTCAACAGGTGTGTGTGTGTATATGAGACAGAGTAGGAAGAGAGAGAGAGAGTGTGTGTGTGTGTGTGTATTGGGGTAGTGAATGTGTGTTTTTGTAAGTGTGAGTTTATTAGTTTGGTTTCCTTCCTCGAGCCCTGGCTTGCATCACATATTCATGAATAAACAGAACAACCCCCTCTCTCCCAGCACACACACATAAAACACACACACGCACAGACACACACACACACACGCACAGACACACACACGCACAGACACATACACTCCAGTGTCTGTGACAACCTGTTCTGATCACACAGGAGCACAGTGTTCCTAGAGCTCTCTCCCTCTCTTTCTCTGTTTTTTTTCGTTTGAGCGCTCGCTCTCTTTCTCTCTCTTTCTGTCTTTTTAGTTTAAGTGCTCTCTCTCTCTCTTTCTCTTTCATTTGAGCGCTCTCTCTCTTTCTCTCTCTTTCTGTCTTTTAGTTTAAGCTCTCTCTCTCTCTTTCTCTCTCTCTCTCTCTCTTTCTCTCTCTCTCTTTCTCTCTCTCTGTCCTTTTCGTTTGAGTGCTCTCTCTCTCTCTTTCTCTTTCGTTTGAGCGCTCTTTCTCTCTCTCTTTCTCTGTGTTTGTCTTTTTCATTTTCTCTGTCTCTCTTTCTCTGTCTTTTTCGTTTGAGCGCTCTCTCTCTCTCTCTCTCTCTCTCTCTCTCTTTCTCTCTCTCCTTCTCTGTCTGTCTTTCTCTGTCTTTTTCTTTTTATATGTCTCTCTTGCTTTGAGTATGTAAAAGATTGAAAACTGGTGTGTGTGTGTGTGTTGTGTAATAAAGGGTATTGCCCCTCCCACCCCCTCCCTCAGTAGGTTGTGAGCTGTGAGGTAAGGTGAGGTGAGGTGAGGTGAGGTGAGGTGAGGTGAGGTGAGGTGAGGTGAGGTGAGGTGATGTGATGTGAGGTGAGGTGATGTGATGTGATGTGATGTGATGTGATGTGATGTGATGTGATGTGATGTGATGTGATGTGATGTGATGTGATGTGATGTGATGTGATGTGATGTGATGTGATGTGAGGTGAGGTGAGGTGAGGTGAGGTGAAGTGAGGTGAGGTGAGGTGAGGTGAGGTGAGGTGAGGTAAGGTACAGGACACCATAGGGTTAGTGGAGACAAAGCACTTTTTATATTGCACCCTACGTAATTATACAACACAGCAAGCATACATGGAGTTGAGTGTCTGAGCGTCTGTTTCAAGTGTGTGTAGCCTAGGTGATTGAACTACCTCATTACTGTAGTCATGACACCTGAACACATACAGCGTAAGAAGACGAATCGTAGAGGATTATTATGTGCAATTCTATTCCCCTTTGCCAAGACCAATAACAGAGTTACACTTTTAATGGCTTGCGCTAACTTGTTTCACTAATAGCTACATAATATCTTCTTCGTAATCATTCACGAACGACAATTTGCTACACCCAACACTGTCAGAAATCATCTACAGTATTGGATCCCATCCAGCAGAGCTTTCTAAGCAAATTCCTATTGTAAATGTATGTGTTAGTAAGCAAATTCCTATTCTAAATGTATGTGTTAGTAAGCAAATTCTTATTGTAAATGTATGTGTTAGTAAGCAAATATCTATTCTAAATGTGTGTGTTAGTAAGGAAATTCCTATTGTGAATGTGTGTTAGAAAAGGAAATTCTTATTGTACATGTGTGTTAGTAAGGAAAATCCTATTGTAAATGTGTGTGTGTGTGTGTGCCAGCTGTACTTTGCTACTGGATGTAAATGTGTGTGTGTGTGTGTGCCGGCTGTACTGTGCTACTGGATGTAAATGTGTGTGTGTGCCGGCTGTACTGTGCTACTGGATGTAAATGTGTGTGTGTGTGTGCCGGCTGTACTGTGGTACTGGATGTAAATGTTTGTGTGTGTGCCGGCTGTACTGTGGTACTGGATGTAAATATGTGTGTGTGTGCCGGCTGTACTGTGGTACTGGATGTAAATGTGTGTGTGTGCCGGCTGTACTGTGGTACTGGATGTAAATGTGTGTGTGTGTGCCGGCTGTACTGTGGTACTGGATGTAAATGTGTGTGTGTGTGTGTGCCGGCTGTACTGTGGTACTGGATGTAAATGTGTGTGTGTGTGCCGGCTGTACTGTGGTACTGGATGTAAATGTGTGTGTGTGTGCCGGCTGTACTGTGGTACTGGATGTAAATGTGTGTGTGTGTGTGTGCCGGCTGTACTGTGGTACTGGATGTAAATGTGTGTGTGTGTGCCGGCTGTACTGGGCTACTGGATGCATTAGGATGATGTCAGTTCATCCTCATCCAACTCATCTCCATGAGAGTTCAGAGGGGTAATGTGAGTTTCCTGAAAAGAGGGAGCACGGATATGCTGATTTGCATAATACATAATATATATTTGAAACAATGCTCTGTGGGACTAGTTATGTCTTTGACTTCCTGCGCAGACTATAGCTGCGAATAACAGCGTAAGAGAAGAGGCTTTTAGGTTAGGCCAGGAAATTGGTTTCACGGGATTGTACCCGACTGTCTAGAGGGTGTACACACACACCGCACACACATGCATGCATGTACACACAGGCAAGTGCACTCCATCATGCATACATGCACACACGCACACACACACACATGCACATATGTGCACC
>NC_045166.1:15217899-15245399 GCF_900700415.2 Clupea harengus
GTCTGTTTTTTGTATGTCTTGTCAGCGTCACATATTAGTCATGGGAGAAAGGTTCCTTCAGGAACATTGTTCGTCAACATTTTTGTTGGCAAAATGAATACTGGATGGATACACAAGCCTGATTAATATGACTGGAGAAGCACTGAAGAAAAGCCCTGGCATAACAAACCTCTTTCAAATCTCTCCAAACATTACAGCGCCAAGACATCATAGCCTCACAGACCTAATCACAGCGCACAGCACATCACAAACTCCTCAGTCTCTTACACATACACAAACACACACACTCCACACACTCCACACACTCACTGTCTCTCGCTCTCTCACACACACACACAAGCCGCACTCTTGAGTCTTGAGTCCTTTAATGTCTCTTTCAACTTCAGGGTGCTTTCACTGTTTAGTTTCATCTTAGGTGTTGTGTGTTTTTGTGAAATGCCTAAACTGCTCAAATCTTTGAGTTCCTTTTACTCTTTTTGTTTCATCTGGGACATCTAGTGTTTTTGCAAAATGCCTGAGGAGCTAAACTCTTTAAGTTCCTCTTTTCCAAGAACTTTTCCAGGCAGGCATGTTAGATGGGTTCTCATTGGATCCGGAATTGTCGCTGAACTGAGAAAAATGAGAACATGTTTTGTCTGGAATCTCGAATCCAATCTTCGCAACTCACAAACACACACACACACACACACACACACACACACACACACACACACACACACACACACACACACACACACACACTCACTTACACCCAGTATATGTGTTTGCACATATTTCAGCATAAGTAAGAAAAGTACTCAGTATGATTGTTTGATTTGATTGGGATTTTAAAGAAAAATACAAATATGACTAAATATATATTACTTACATATTGTTGTACCTAAACCTGTGCAGAATTACAATAAATAGATTTGTATTAGACTTTGGAACTACTGTTTAAAGTTTAACTTTAAAGTTTAAAGCTTACATTTTCAAAACTATCACAGCATGTCAGAACCACAAAAGTGCCTGGGTCGGAATCTAGCCCTGGACTCCTGGGGGTTCAGATCTAAGGGCGCCCTGCTGTGCCTTTCTGCTTATTCAGTGAAGATCCTGTCACACACACACACACACAAACACACACACACACACACACACACACACACACACACACACACACACACACACACACTATACACCCTCCTTTATCTTTCCCCAGACAAATCGTTGATTGAAATTCACTCACAGATCTTACTTATGTAACATGATATGAGACCACTGGGCACGGAACTACAAAAGCCAGTCATTTCTCACTGGGCTGGGTATGGAAGTACAACTACAGACACACGACCAGTAGTTTTCTTGAGCAAGTGATGGGTGTGGATGGGGTGAGCAGGTGATGGGTGTGGATGGGGTGAGCACACACACACTCACTCACACACACACACACACACACACACACACACACACACACACACACACACACACACACACACACACACGTTCTCTCTCCCTACTATCCCTCCCTGCCCAGGAGTCGCACAAAGAGGAACAAAAACAAGGAGAAGACAAAACACAGCCGCGGCAGAGCAGCCCTGTGATCTCAGTTCAAAAGACGGCGAGCAGGATCTACCCTTGGAGTCGCCTCGCACTCACTGTAGCTTTCCATTAACCCCTGCACAGGAAATGGCTCATTTTCTCTCACAGTCACTCCAACTCCCTCCCTCTCTCTCTCTCTCTCGCTCTATCTCTCCCTCCCTCTTCCTCTCTCTCTCTTTCTCTCTTTCTCTCTCACTCCCTCACTCTGTCTCTCTCACTCACTCCCTCTCCCCCACTCCCTCTCTCTCTGTTATTTCTCTTTCTCCGTGTCCCTCTCTCTCTCTTGGTGTCCTTTCTCTGTTTCTTGGTGAAATGTCTGTCCTACTCTCTCACTCTCTATCACCCCCTGCCCCCCCCTTTCACTCTGTCATTCTTCCCTCTATCATTTCCCCTCTCGCTACTCTCTTCTTCTGCCTCACCACTGTCCACACACACACACACAAACACACACACACACACACACACACACACACATACACACGTCTTCCCTTTAAGCATGGTAATCGTAAAAGACCACGGAGGAGACATGCGATTCTTCCCCGATCATGATTGCGGTTTGCATTCTAAGTCGTTTGAGAAAAAAAAACAGGACGGTCCACGCCAGAACCGCACGCCACAGTCACGCTCGCCAGAACCGCCCGCCACAGTCACGCTCGTCATACCGCCCCGGCTCCCCAACGTCGCCGGGTCACAGAGGACAGCTGAGTTTGGATCAGAACCGGCCCTCATCCGGCAGAGCCGCACCAGGAGCTCCTGTGCCTCACCAGGTACTAACAACACCAGGCTCATCAGTGACACACATGCATCGGTTCTATCTTGTGAGTCGGTTCAGATAGAAGCTAAACGAATAAAAACAAACACAAGGAGTCAGGACTGCATTCGTGTTGGCATCAGCTACTGTGACACGTCACTGTCGCTTTATGGTATGCAGTTGTCACGTGATCTGATGCAGCCAATGGGGAAGCCTGTACAGATGGGCATGCGTCTTGTGTGGATGCGGCATATCTACTCCAGATCAGGACTGACTGTGAGTTTTACTGCCTGTGAACTATACTAAATGAATTTCACTGCAGCAGTCGTGCAGATCTGTTCAGTTACTAGGGTAACCAAGAGTAACCGGCCAACTCCTTCAAGGGAATATGAGTGTGTGTCACTAACGAACATAGGGCGTAATTTACACTGGGGAATTAACTTAAGTATGCCCAAACCAGGCGATGCCATTGGCCCAGGACCCCCACCACAATTTTTTTGATGGATCTGCAAGATTCATGTTGGTCACATTTTGAGGTTGGAAAACCCGGAATTCCGGATTAATCAGGAAAAATCACATCCATAATAGATGTCTGTGGCTAACATTGTGAAATTAGAGTCTCTGCTGTGAAGTGCGTTTTCGGGCGTCATCCGTTAACATCAACTTGGCAAGGTATGCACTCATGATGGGTTTTGAATGTGTTGCTCGCTATGCTATTCAGACCAAACTGATGCTCATGCTAAGGAATCAAATCTCAGGAAAGGTTTGAGTGTGTGTGTACACTGTGTGTGCCTTTAGGGTCAGCAAGATTAGAGTGTATCTAAGGGACTGAATGTTGATGACAGTGGGTAAAGGGTAAAGTGCATGTGTATGTGTGTGTGTGTGTGTGTGTGTGTGTGTGTGTGTGTGTGTGTGTGTGTTGGTGGTCCACAGGGTTAATAACCCAGATATGTTCATCTACATATAAACCCTATTAAGCGTGTTACTGGGGGCCTTGTTGTCAGTGTTAAGTGTTGTGTTGAGTGTGCTTGCTGTCTATGGGCTGCTAGAGTAAGTCATATGCAGCCAGCTGGTCACATGAGGGAACTCCATCTCAGCATCCGGCTCCAGTGATAGCACTGGGGTTGCCATGGAGAACATGGACACATGATAGCTACAAGGTGATCCTCCCATCCAACACACACACACACACACACACACACACACACACTCATGATCACACACTGTCTAAATATATATACACATGATAGCCACAAGGCGATCCCTGATCCAACACACACACACACACACACACACACACACACACACACACTCATGACCACACACTGTCAAGATATATGCCCCACCACAACCACCCCCCGCCCCCACCCTGCACATGTGTCACGTGTCTGATAGCTCAGCCGGAAGGTGAGCACACAGTGTGCAGTCAGGTAGGCTATTTTCTGAAATGATGTATGCACAGTTCACTCATATATGGGAATAAGAATCATGTTATTCACACAATGGACCATCAATACACACACACACACACACACACACACAGAGAGAGAGAGAGAGAGAGAGAGAGAGAGAGAGAAAGAGAGAGCATATACTATCCTCTTGCCTCAAAAGGTTAAGGCTAGTCTGTCTGACTAGAGTTAGGGGTTTGGATAGACGTAAAGACACTGGCATGTTAGATTAGATTAGATTAGATTTATTAATGATTACATTTATAATTTAACTTCATTGTCATTGTGCAGAGTTTAGGCACAGAGGCGATGACCAGTTATGTCCAGTTATCTCACATCTTCTGGCTCTGACTGGCTCATTCACACAGTAAAGTGTATCACACACTACAGATCAGCAGCAGTGATCAGATGTTCTCCTTTCAGACAAAATGAGTGAAAGAGGGAGAGAGAAGTGAAAGAGAAAAAAAATAGTTAGAGAGAAAAATAAGAGATAGAGAGGAGAAGAAAGAGGGATAGAAGGAGACTTAGAGAGGAGAAGAGTGGATAGATAGAGAGGATTGATGTGCTTCTCCCTGCTAGAGATGAGACTGGTCCTGTTAGAGATCAGACTGACCCAGCACGGTGTGTTCCTACGGGGATGGAAATGTGTTGCCATGGCACCTACATTGATGGCTGAATACTCACAGGACCTGACTGCTGCAGGCAAAGGTGTGTGTATGTGTGTAAGGTGGGGGTAGGTTGTGTGTGTGTGTGTGTGTGTGAGAGAGAAACAGACAGAGCGTATTTGTGTGTGCTTATGAGCGTGTATGTGTGTCTGAGAGAGAGTATACACAGTATGTATGTCTGTTTGTCTGTGTGTGTGTGTGTGTGCGTGTTTCAGTGTGTGTGATTGTGAGTCCGGAGCTTTGCGAAGCCCATCTCATCATCTGTTATCTCCCATCAGAGCCATTGGCGTGAGAGAAAACAGGCTGTCCCTTGTTGTCTAAATGAGCTTATGTGAGTTATCTCCAGTGTCTGTCTCTGCAGTCAGGTAGAAGTGATGCTGATGCTGCTGATGTTGCTGATGCTGCTGCTCAGCTCCCAAGACCCCACAGGAGAGGGTTCACCCTCAACTACCTGAGGGAGAGGAGGGGGAGGAGAGGAGAGGAGAGGAGAAGGGAGGAGAGAAGGTGAAATGGAATGGAGGAAGGAAAGTACAGGAGTAAAATGGGGAAAACAAGGGGTGGAGAAGAGAGAGGAGGAGAGGAGGAAAGAAAAGGAAAGCCGAGCAGAGAAGGGAGGGGAGGAAAGGAGAGAGGTGATTCCCCATCACACACAAAGCAGGCCTTATGGCAGCAAAGTCTGGACTACATCAGGCCGCTAGTCGGCTTGGAAGCTAAGCTTAAGAAAATATTCTCTTATCTTGAGTGTGCTTACTGTGCATCTAGATCAGATCACTGTTTTCTGGCTTCATTCTATACAGGTTATATTCCCTTTTGCATGCATTGCATGCTATGTGTTCTATTGGACCAGTCTGTTTGCATGTCTCCATGGCGATTCTCCATAGCCTCTGTGTGTTTATGATTCAGCCGAGTGCAGGCGCACACATTATATCAAAGGGGAATGTGATTCCTCTGGTGGTCGTATCCCTCTGCCGAGGACAACGCGTGACTCACTGGTGTAGGCACCAGGCATCCCCCCCTCGGATCAGCCCCAGAGAGCAGTCCAGGCGGCTCCGGCGCGGCTCCGGCCCTGATCTGGTGCAGAGCCGGCCCACTGACGTAAGAGCAGCGAGCGGAAACATGACATGAGGAGACTTGGCTTCAGAGGAGGAGAGATGCTGCCAGGTTCATAGAGGTCCAGGCACACGCTGTGAGGAGTGCTAGTGAAATGCTAATGAGACCTAATGAGAGCCTGGATAGCGGCTGCCCTCCGGCTCACATCTGGCGCACATGCGGCGTGGATGCGGTGAATCAGCCTCTATCTATTCCTCACTCACTCTATCTATTCCTCACTCGGCGTTGATGTGAGCCATTATTCATTTCCTCTGACATGCTGGGCTTCCAAGGCCAGATCATCTCTCTGAAGTGATGCCCTCCTTCATAAATGTATAGTGTGTATGTGCATAATTCAATCAGATGGTTGCCATGGATTCCCCCCTAGTTCTGCTCTCTCTCTCTCTCTCTCTCTCTCTCTCTGTGTGACAGAGACTGCAAAGCTAAAGCTCCTCAGTATGGCTGTATTTGGCTTTATTTGTTTTTATCTGTGTGTGTATGTGTGATTATGCACGTGTGAGGTAATAAATGTGCAAGTATACTTCCGTTTGAGTGCTTTCACGGATGCGCGTGTGTGTGTGTAAGGGAGAGACTGTGAATGAGTGTGTTTGTGTGTGTGTGTTTGAGGGTTTCAATCTCCTCAGACTGAGACGTGTGAGTCATCCTGTCACAGGCAAAGACCAGCCACACATACTTTCTCTTGCCAGCAAAGCTGTGTGTGTGTGCGTCTACGCCTGTGTGTGTGTGTGTATGTGTGTGTTTGAGGGATAAAATCCCAAAGCTACTGCCACCTCCCCCAACAAGCCTTCAGTTCTATTTTCCTCTGCTTAAAGACCTTGCTGTGTTCCCTGTCTTAAAATATTAGTCGACTGCAGAGAGAGTGACTCAGTGAGCAGAGACATCTTCTTTCTCTTCAGTGTCCCACTGGTGCTAATAGTCTTCAGGCTCTGAAAAGCACCCACAGACAGTCTCCATTATTAATGACACTGTATAAATCAAATACATTAGAAATGAAAATTACTACCACTACTACTACTATGCCTGATAATATTACTGTTTATAGTGTTACTTGAACTAATGCTGCTGCTACTGCTGCTACTACTAGTGCATAAATCTGTATTATTGTCAGCCTAGAATCCATTCAGATTACAAAATGCAATTTCTGCTGTAGAGAGAAACAGACACAGATTAAAATGTTGGCCTATCTTTGAGCAACTGCAGCTACCCTGTTTGTAGGTCACGTTTCAGTCTGTTACACCAATGCTAGTTCTTACTCTTAAAAGACTGCACATACGGTACCAGAACAGCGGTTTGTACTGAAAAAGACCTGCCGTTGGTTTGGCTTAGATTTGACCTTCTGTTGTCATGGCAAGTATTCTGGTTGTCATGGCACACATTCTGGTTGTCATGGTGCACAATGCGGTTGTTATGGCACACATTCTAAGACAAACCACAATTCCACTCTCCCCATGGCAAGTGCCATTCAGATTATGATTTCAACCACATATCTGATTTGTTACACCGAATACATTTAAAGACATCCTCATCAAATTGTGCGATGAAACTTACCAAAATCACCATAGTGAACCAGAAGAAAACTATAAATAAATCATAAGAAAATACGATCTTAAAAGTCATCTCCCACGATCCATCTCTAAAATATAATCCTGCATAGCAGATGACTATAGGACAGATGTGTATCAAACCTAGCAGCTGGTTTGGATGCTCCATGTTTTTTCATGTATGACCACCGTTCACTGCCCATATTTAATACTATTCAGATTTCTGCTGTGTATAGTTATATTTCCTGAATACTGACATTCTCTTGTCCCCATCTGTATTTTTTTTACTTGTTTTGGCCACACAACCAAGACACATTCTCAGTACGTGGCCTTTATTTCCGACTTGGCTACCAGAGTCTGATTCTGATTCTCTTCTCCTCCCCCACCTCTTCCTCTTCTTCTTCTTCTTCTTTGAGAGAGATGTTTTTAATTCCTTATTCCGGCAGGCATTGGTGACTAACACACACAGCTCTGGTCTTCCGCACCATATGATAATTACCTATCCCCAAATGATTGTGAGAAGGTGGTCCATACATTTATATCTTCTAGACCAGACTATTGCAGTGCACTTACTACAAAACATAAAACACTTCAAACACACCTACATTACCCTTTTTTGGACCCTGACACTATGCAAAAGTCCTTAATTTATATTCAAGAGTTCTTCATTTGCAAACATGCTCCCTTAATTTGACTTTGAACCAATACTTTAGTTACTCCTTAAAATGTCCTGAAATGTGTGATATAAAGCATGATTAAAGACTTTTCCTGACAATTTAAGGGATTATTAAGGAGTTACATGTACAGATTGACATGTACAATCTCTCAATTACCCTATGTGACAATTCAAGGTTTATTTCAAGGCTTCAGGGTTAGTGTTGGGTCAGTGTTGACTTTGCATAGCCTACTAAGTGTGAACCCTTCTTGTACATGTATACAAACATAAGATTGAACACTAGAGCAAGTATTATTGAGAATTGATTGATTATTAAAATGCATGCTTACAGAGCATGAAATGGCCAGCTCTATACCAAAAGACACAGCACATGAGCTCCTTCAAAGACTTTAAGGTACTGTGATGAGCTTGTACCGGTTTTTACCTTGGCCTAATTTTAAATCAAAGGGTGTTCAAGCTTTTACTGTCCTTGGTCCCAAAGTATGGAAAAGTCTCCCATTTTATGTTTCATCTGCTGCCTGCTTGAACACATTTAAAATGAGATTGAAAACCCACTGTGCAGTCTGAGGTCAGCTTTTTATTTGTGCTGTTATTCTGAGGTTTACTCTGTTTTCTGGTCAAGATCACTTTTAATTTGTTGTTCTTTAATTGTGTTTTTATTATTTTGGTGGTTTTATTCTGTTCTTTTATCAAAATGTATAGTATTACGGTTCTATTTACTTTAATCTTATTCACCCTTTTTAAATCACTTTTAGATTTTGTGTGCTTAGGTTTATTTGTATTTCTCTTAACCATTTTCTTTTTATTTACAGATATTAGCTTTAGGCTTTGCTCATTTGTGTTATTTTTTTTCACTTTTATATTTCATACGTTTTAGTCTCTTTTAATCCCAGGGCGAAAAGAATGTTTGCAGTACATTTGTATTTCTCAAACCCTTGCTTTAAGTGCACTTAATTAAACATGCTACTGAGAAGTATACTTGTAATGAAAATATGCTTTGTTATGCTTTTAAGAACTATGCTAACACATAAGCATATTTCTAGCAACATTGTAGTATATTTTCTAAACATTAATCAAAATCAAAATTACATGTATTGTTCAATTTTTTAAGTATATGTTCACACAAAAAGATTTACTTATTTCAATTTCACTTCAAATACATTTTGAATGAAATTTAAATAAGTTCGTTTAAATTACACTAGAGATACTTAACGTTGTTCCATTTGAACAAAACTAAGTATATTACAATCTATAGCAAGTAACTTAACACTGGGCTTGAGCATTCTAAAAGAACACTTAATATACTTAAGTTGTTCCAAAACAACACACTTAATATGCACGTAGTAAGCCATATTTGAAATTAGACTGGAAAGCACTTTGCTCCAACTCCTGGTGTGTTTAAATGTGCTTTATGGATAAATAGGACTTGACTTGACCTGATAATGAGCGCCCCAGACCTCTCTTTCCTCCTCGGCCACCCACACTAACCCCCCCATCCCTCCCACCCCCTCGTTTCCACGAGAGATGCTGCCAAGGGAGGGTGACTCTTACCGCTAAAGGGGGTCTGACTGATTAGAGCAGATGACTATTAGCGCTGTATGGATATGAGTGTGTGTGACTGTGTGTGCTTCTGCATGTATGCTATGTGTGATTATGTATGTGTGTGCTTGTGTGTGTTTGTGTGTGTGTGTGTGTGTGTCATAATTTAGGGTGGATGACTCTTCTGCCTATGGGGGTTGATGCTGTTTAAAGCGACTGAGTCTCGTGCCTGAAGGCGTTGGTGCTCTTAACGGTGGCTGAGAGTGGACACTAGAGGCGTCCGCGCTGTTGATGGTGTGTGACTCTGGAGCTCGGGGCGTCCACGCCAGCGCTGGCGTCTGGGGGAGTCATCGCTGCTGACCTTTCGGGGCGTCCACACTCATCTGGTGTCTCACTGGTCAGCTCCAGGCCCGTCTGAGGCCTCGCTCTATCACGCACACACACACACACGCACACACACACACACACACACACACACACACACACACACACACACACACACACATACACGCACGCACACACACACACACACGCCCCAGCACCGATGTGTCATGGTGCTGCTTGGGCTGTGTGGCGTTCAGTCATAATTCTTAGATTATTTGTTTTTCCCAGATTGGTCTATGATGCTGTGGTGTTCAAATGCCCAGACAATTTCTCTTATATGTATATCTCTCTTTTTCTTACTTCAATATCTCTCTTTTCCTTACATCGTTATCTCTCTTTTTCTTACATGTATATCTCTTTGACATCTATATCTCTCTTACATCAATATCTCTCTTTAACTTACATGTATGTCTCTCTTTAACTTACATGTAGATATCTCTTTAACTTACATGTATGTCTCTCTTACATCAATATCTCTCTTTTTCTTACATCAATATCTCTCTTTTTCTTACATCAATATCTCTATTTTTCTTACATTTATATCTCTCTTTTCTTACATCTACTGTATGTCTCTTTTTTCCTTACATGTATATCTCTCTTACATCAATATATTTCTTTTTCTTACATCAATATCTCTCTTACAACTATATCTCTCTTTTTCTTACATGTAGATCTCTTTCTTGATCTCATGGTGCTTGATTGCAATGAAAGTATCCTGGAAAATATTATCATAGCACAAAACAAAAAGCTGTGTTTGAGAAAAATAAAGCTGCATTTTCATGTTTGTGAGCTGATGGTTAATTGATGTTGACACTAATATTGTTTCTGTTTATTTATTTGACAGTTTGCTTCAGTCTGCGAGAGTCAAACAGCAGAACCCAGAAAGTGCTCCTGTTTGGTACAATCCAAACAGCAGAAAACAAAAGCCATCATACAGTCACATTAATCATAAATGCCCTTTTCATGATCTACGCATGATATTGAATATCTCCCCCTCAATATTGAACCGGTTCATTCAGCTTCATGAACACAAACACAAACACAAGCCCACTGACCTCAGGCTGCCCTGAGATGCCCCCGTCTCTCCTCCCCCCACTCCGGCACGTCTTTGGGAGACCCAGGGCTCATGAGTCTGTGGCATAATGTGTTCACTTGCCTCCTCCTACACACACACGCACACACACACACACACACACACACACACACACACACACACACACACACACACACACACACACACAAACCATGCATACACTCAAACTAACACATGCACACACAGAACACATAAGCATACACATAAATATAATATAAATAATATGTAATTGAATTGAACTGACAACGCACTCAAGCACACACACACACACACACATCACATCTGTCCCCGATGTGGCCCAGGCACTGGTGCTGTTGGGGGGGTGGGGTGGGGGGGTGGGGTGGGGGGGTGGTTAATGAGGTTTCTGTGTGTGTGTGTGTGTGTGTGTGTGTGTGTGTGTGTGTGTGTGTGAAGTATTGTACAGCAGCCTTGGAACACATCCAGAGTACTGTGTTCTGCTCTAGCTACTCTCAGCGTGGGTGTGTGTGTGTCTGTGTGTGCTTGTGTGTTTGTGTGTGTGTGTGTGTGTGTGTTTGTGTGTGTGTGTGTGCTGTTTGCTGAACATATGTGTGTGTAACCTGCATAATGAGAGGCAGTCCTGCATTGTGTGTGCTGGTGTGAGTATGTGTTTTGTGTCGTGTTTGTGTGTATTGTGTGCATATCTGTGTGTAAGTAAGTGTGTATGTGTGTGTGTGTGTTTGTATATGTCTATGTGTTCTGTGTGTGCTTGAGTTAGTTTGGGTGTATAAATGTTTTGTGTGTGTGTGTGTGTGTGTGTGTGTGTGTGTGTGTGTGTGTGTGTGTGTGTGTGCGTGTGTGTGTGTGTATTGAAGGAAGGGAGGTGGCCGGCAGGAACAGTCTCGCCTGTGTCTCTAGCCCAGCTGTGTGCATTCCACTGGACGCCCCACATTTCAGCAGGAGGATTGCACAACCCACAGTAGTGCACACACACACACCACACACACACACACACACACACACACACACACACACACACACACACACACACACACACACACACAGATATAAATATGTATATATACATATGTAAGTATATATTAAACTGAGAGTTAAAGGCCTTGATTAGTGCTTTGAAAGGCTAATGTTAATAAAATTAATAGGGTACACAGGAGCTCTGCTAGCTTGCATGTCCTCCATGACACCTAACACACCTTACACACACACACACACACTGGGGGTGACCATCATGCTGGCCAGTCTTGCACACACACATATGGTTTTTACAGTACTCACAGGGATGATGCTTTACACCGCCACATGGACGTGGATCGTCAAACACACACACAATCCTCTGTACATAACTCTTGCGTGAATCCCATAGATGACCCCACCAACGGCAGTCTCAGAAGGCGGACCACTTGCTATCTGCCCTGTGGATCTAGCTCCGAGATCCGGCTCTGATCCGGCTGAGATCCGCTGTGCCTCCACTGAGCAGTCATTCAGAGGACTCAGCCTTCTGTATGCATATTTACTACTGCCCACCTCATTCCATTCACAGTAGTCCTGAGCTGAGATCCTACACACATCTGAATACACCCACACACACACGCACTCACTCACTGACACACACACATCTTACACAAAGAGATCTTACACACTATGACAATGTACACAGTGTGCACTGTACACACACATACATATGCACAAACACAAGTTTAGACATAAATGCACACACTCACACTCATTAGCACACATGGGTCTCATACACTATGACAATATACTCACTGTGCACTGCACACAGCCTACACACACATGTATTAACATACAATTAGTATGTTATGCATGTACAAATATATACTTATGTACAGATATACACAAATACACTTGTGCACAAACACACAATTGCACACACACACACACACACACTGCAAAACAACAAAGGTTTATGTATTTGCTTTATCTGGCTTTCAGTTGTATTGCAATCTCACAGATGGTTATGTTACAGAAACAAGATTTAGCTTTTCCCCCAGGGTTTTTGCCACGCTCGCAACGTGAAAGATTTGTCCTACCAACCATCTGGCGAAGACTTATTTTAACCTAGCCCCATTCCGATAGACCGCCGGAATGATTAATATAAGAGCAGCGATAGAGTCAACGCATAAAATCTTGCAATATGTCGGTGCGACGCCACCACTACTGTATCCTATAGGAAGAGGACACGGTGCTTCCCGCACTATTCATAGCATCGCCATCCCCTCCTAAGAATTAGCTACCCGGGGTGTACATTTAACTCACATGACTACATGCACTGTACACAGTGGCACAGTAGATGTGTCGGCATCGGCTGAAATCACCAATGGGGTGCCTTTAAACGAATGACGTAACGGGGGCGGGTCGGAAACAGGTTAGTGGTGTGCGTGGAGACCTCTGTGAAAGCCAGTCAGCTCCTGCACTGGAGAACGGTGAGTGTGTGTGTGGCTGACCTCGTACTGAATGGACTAGATTCACAGCCACGTAAGTAGCACACCGCAGGAGATGATGTCTTGTTGAAAGAAGGGATAGGCCTGAGGAAGTCGGCCATCCCTTTTTCTCCTAGCAGCTAAATCGTCGCCCGTTAGAGCGTTTTATTGGATTTACGCAAATTCGCCGCAGAAGACATCGGCTGCCTAGCACAACAAAGGGCTGGTAATCGGGACGATTTTTCTGGCCATATTTGGTTGAATGCCCCTGCAGCTGCACGGATATGATCTGTGGAACCAGGCCCCTGCATGCATACAGAGTGTTTTCTCAGGACATCTGAACCACTAACCGGTTAGCTAGTTAGCTGCAGCCCAAGGCTCCATTCCAGCTGGCTAGTCAAGTTAGCATTCTCTTGATATTCGATGAGCGCCTCGTTTGGAAATCTAGCCTTTCCCCTTAATGCATCTTGCGTAAAATTGTTAGCCTTGTAGCTAACAATTATCGACTGTTTTGCACTTGCCTTCATGGTGTAGTCTTTCACCCGTGTCTACCTAGTCTCTTGCAACATTAACGTTAGATCACTTGGTCGATTTGTCTACATCAATGTCACAATTATCCAGTCAAGCACTGAACATTGAGGGTTGTCTTTTCTCACTTTAACTAAAGGAACTTTTACTTTTTGCGGTGGATAAGCTGTATTTCCATTTATATGTGTCGTTTATGATATACACTCTAGGTCTTGGCAGCTGGGCATGGTATTTTTGTCAAAATCTGTCCGCATTTGAAGTGGATCCCGTCGCCTTTGTCTAATCTCTTATCTGGCAACGTAGCCAGCTACTCATTTTTTGTATTGTAGCAATAGACGTGCGCCTCAAATTTAGTATCGACAAATCAGTAGCATTTTTGGGCATTGAGTCGACGCAGTATTCGATTCGACGCGTTCTATATAGCCCTTAAATTGTGGTGAATGATTGCCGACCGCCTCTGATTCGACCTCCATTCCCGGTGGAATTCCCTTGCACAATCGAAGATCCCCCGCTTCCCCTGGAAATATCTCCCCGTATCCCCATGAACATACAGAGGTCAAATCCCATTAACATTTCACGTTATGGGAGGTCACGGCACAAAACGCACGACTTTGAGGAGTTAACTTGCCTGAGGACTACAGAATCGAATCAGAGTTTCAGTCCTAATTTGGGATCGCCGAGTCCCCCGGAGACTCCGGATTCTTCTCATTGCATTTCTTGCATCGGGAATTACCTCTTGTTGGAGCCACTAGCGGGAGACCACGTTTTCAGGGCCGCCCACCTTCATACTGGCGAGGAGATCGTCTGTAAGGTAAGAGTACTCTACAGTGGCAAGGTATTTCCCTGCCTTTCTGAAATTATCGACTCCGATGTGAGTCCTTGACGTGGCTAGTTTGTCGGGACAACAGCGCAGTCTACTCTGGTTCAGTTTAAATCGCCAGCATTATTCTCTGGTTCAATTTTGCAACATTGTATCGATATACTAAGAGACTTAAATTAAGACTTGCATACCCTAGATGCCTTTCTAAACGCTAGAAACGAACGTGTTTGCATCATGCGGTGCATTTCGCAGTTAATTCACGGCTGGAAAGATGAACCCATGTCCCGGAGGTCACACAATACCCCCCCCCCCCCCCCCCCCCCCGGTCGCTTTATTATCTTTTACGCAACGCATGGCCGGAGGAACTGTCCTAACCCGGCGTTGGAATATGGCTATGTAATTGAGAGCATCTGGGTAATGGAAAAACGTTGCCCATCGCCGTGACAACAAGCATGGTATGCGCCTGTCTGTGATGTCGGTCGGGTTTCATGAGTTAGCATTGACAAAGGGGAGAGTAACAGTAGCCCTCTTTAAACTTTTGGCTCGATCCTTGATTTTGCTTCCTCTTTTGTAATCTTCCCAGCGACGGGTTCATGCAAGCGTCATGGCAATTTATCCTCGCTGTGTGTTTGGCAGGAAGAGGCTTCAAGCCGAAAAAAATGAATGGAAATACCATTGTGGTTATGGACGTGCTCTCGCTCCAAACGCACTCGTTCTGTCTCTGTCACTCTCCTACTCACACACAAACACACATAGTCCCCCCCCCCCAACACACACACACAGTCTCAAACACATACCACTCAGCACAAACAGGCACACACAATATATATACACATACATACAACACTCTATATATACTGCATATACATACACTTAAGACATCTACACACTAAGTAAGACACACATACATCTTTAATGCATCAGCAGAAAAGGTTTAACATCAGTGAAGTTCAACTATTAAGACTATTTTTTTTTTTTTTTTTTTAAAGCCAGTCCTCTTTCTGAATTTGTCCGTGTAGGTCGCGTAGTTATCAGTCCTCCCTACTGTGTGTGGCACACAAGGAAGTGGCACGCCGGTCACGCGGCGTCACGGATCTGGGCACAGCACCGGGGCGTCTATTTCCTGCTGCCGCATTGATAAGACCCTGGCCTTTAGTCCTCTGTCGCCACAACGCTATAAATATCACAGCACCCAGCTTTAAACGGCTGTTACTAAGCAACATCAAAGATCAATGTGGGTTTTTTGGGGGGTGAAAAGTTAGCTGCAGCACATGCAGGGCCTGTAGGAGGGCCGTGCATGTGCTGCAGGAGACGGCCAGTCCTGTTGTTTCTGCTGCCCTGTGTGCACCAGTGGTGTGGGGTAGCTTAGGAGTCTAGAGTGATCTCTGTGCCAGTGGTGTGGGGTGGCTTAGGAGTCTAGAGTGATCTCTGTGCCAGTGGTGTGGGGTGGCTTAGGAGTCTAGAGTGATCTCTGTGCCAGTGGGGTGGCTTAGGAGAGGGATCTCTGTGCCAGTGGGGTGGCTTAGGAGTCTAGAGTGATCTCTGTGCCAGTGGCAGAGTTCCGAGGCACTTTGAAGCTGACTGATAAACATAATCTAGCTGTGCTCCCAAAGGGGAGTGTGTGTGTGGATGCACTTTCTGCTTTTAACCTAAATGCCTCTTTTTGCCCACCCCGCCTCTCCTCATTTATTACCTCTGCTCTTCTTCTATCTCTTCCTCCTCTTCCCTCATCCTTCTGTTTCTTCTCTTATCCTTCTCTTCTATCTCTTCCTCTCCTCTGCTATCATCCCTTCCTCTATCCTCTCCTCTCCATTCCTCTCATCGTGCCTCTCCTCCCATATCCTCCCCCCTCTGGTTGCTTCAATCTTTTCCTTCTCTTCTCCTCCCTTCCCCCCTTTCCTGTCCTCTCTTCTCTCCTCCCTTCCCCCATTCTCTCCTCCTCCCCCCCCCCGGTCCTCCTGCCTCTCCTCTCTGCTCCCCTCACTCCCCCCCCCTGCCCTCTCTCCTCTCAGGTGTTTGATATCCGGCGCTACCAGGAGTCGCTGGCGGCCTACTTTGCTCTGGGCGCGCACCAGAACATCAACCAGATCGTGGAGATCCTGCTGGGCGACACGCGCGCCTACGTCTTCTTCGAGCGTAGCCATGGCGACATGCACTCGTTTGTGCGCAGCTGCAAGCGGCTGCGCGAGGAGGAGGCGGCGCGGCTCTTCCACCAGATCGCCTCTGCCGTCGCCCACTGCCACGACCACGGCCTTGTGCTGCGTGACCTCAAGCTTAGGAAGTTCGTCTTCAAGAACGAAGAGAGGTATGGACCGTGTGTGTGTGTGTGTGTGTGTGTGTGTGTGTGTGTGTGTGTGTGGGTGGGTGGGTGTGACAGAATCAGGGGCAACTCGACCCAGGGAACAGGCACAGCAGGAAACATTGACGGACAAATTACACAACTCCATTACTTGAGTCATTACTCCAATACATACTGTATTTATACGACTAGATTAAAACATAGATTGACTGTAGTCGCTAACAGTAACTCAGCATTTTCGCTAGCAAACTATTAGTTTGTGCCAGCAGTGGACACACAGGACAAGACGACAGCTTTGTGGGAAAATCCATAAAAAGTCATTTCACAACCATAGTTTGAACAACTGCAACTAATAGTAGGTACAGTTTGAACAACTGCAACTACTATTAGTTGCAGTTGTTCAAACTATGGTTGTGAAATGACTTTTTATGGATTTAGGTACAGTTTCATTTAACAGGTTTATCTGCAATTAAACAAATGTTTACATACCTCAACGTGCTTTCTCATGTCGGATGGCAAATTTGGACGGCAGTGATGTGTGCGGTACACAGAGCAAACATTTAAAGCAGTAAAAATAAAATGAATGTGTACCAGATCAGACACAGGGGGGGTCTATAAGTAGAACAGTTGCACATGGATCATGATATGTACAAGAACAGGCCTTCTCTGCAAAAAATGGATATTGAGCTTTAAGATGAATGAGTGAACGCAGGAATGGATGGATGAACGAAGAATGGGTGGATTCATCAAGCCTTACTGTCCCGCATTAGCAGGACACTGAGTCATGTTGCTGTGCATGGTCATTCACGTCCATCCCCAGCCGGTTGGTGTTGGCAATGTAGACACTGTAGGTCCTAGTGGCAGAGTAGGACCTACAGTAGCCGTCGTAGCCCTCTACACCCATCTAGGTTGAAATGAGTTCTGTTAGAGCCCATAGTGAATCCCGTAGGAGAACTTTAATGTCTATGGAAGAAAAAAAATGGGGGTGAATGAGAAGGCTTTGGTGAGGGATGAGGTTGTCCTAGATTGTGTGTTGTCTGAATAAAGAGGATTGCTGTCTGGGGCTGTTTATGGAGTAAGTGTCTCCCAGATGGTATTAAATGTGTTAGTTATTCTGTGTGTTAAAGTTCTATTGGCTTACTGGTCATTATACATAAATGAGACCACAGTTATGACTTAAAAGAGATTTGTATTAATAATTACCCATCACTCCAGTCACCAATCAATAACCGGTTTCTTATTATCTCCCCACTTTGTGTGTGTGTGTGTGTGTGTGTGTGTGTGTGTGGTCACCTCTCCCCTTTCTGACACTGAATAGCAAATTGGTTTCATAATTTATTGATGACGCCCACAGGCTGCTCCGTGACCTCTTTTCGTACCTTTGCACAAGCCTGTCATCCTCCTTAAAGGCACAGTGTGTGGGATTTAGTGGCATCTAGTGGTGAGGTTGCTGAATGGCACCCAACTGAATACCCCTCTCTTTCCAAGCATGAAGGAATGCCTAAGGTGGCCATAAAATGCAAAAGGTCCTCTCTAGAGGTTTGGTTTGCTGTTCTGGGCTACCGTAGAAACATGGAGGCGCAACCTTTAATTCAATTTTATTCATATATCGTCAATAACAATTGAAATTGTCTCTAGGTGCTTTATAGAGCCCAGTGCCTAATAATATATCCCCACACCCTCCCCCACGGAAGTCAATCCTCCCATACATGTCTGGTGCCAAATTAATTAATTGGTACTGAATGTATGGATCTATTTGGTACTGAAAAGTGTTTTGCTCCATGTCACACAGCTTGTCAGCTGGACACTCTCTTCTTCTCTTTCTTTCACCCTTTCTTTCTTTCTTTCATTCATTCATTCGTTCACTCTCCCTTTCTCTCTGATGTTGTTCTTTCTTTCATCCTGTAGTGTGATGTAACTCCCTGGTGTACTTGGCCACAGGGCAGCTCTTTATCTGTCCTGAATATGTGCTCTGGTTGGCTGGACGGTGCAAATGCATTATGCTGGGCAGCAATAGTGGGACCGTGCCCTGTGGATTGGCCCTGTGGACTGCTGTCTAAAGAGTACGAGCCTTGACCTGGTTATGTCATACAGTGCTTGTGATGTGTCCATTGTCATAATGACAGGCATGCCTTGGATATTAAGATGCTCCAGCACTGTGTGTGTGTGTGTGTGTGTGTGTGTGTGTGTGTGTGTGTGTGTGTGTGTGTGTGTGTGTGTGTGTGTGTGTGTGTGTGTGTGTGTGTGTGTGTGTGTGTGTGTGGACCTTGTGCCCGTCCACCTGCTGCCCCCCACTCCAGTTCTGTCCACGGCTGTGTGAGGTCATGGGCATGAGATGCCTCTCCAGTCCGCTGCAGTCTGGCTATTTTAGGAGGACAGGTCACCCCCTTTAACTCACACACACACAGACAAACACACACACAGGGACACACACACACACAGGCACACACAGACACACACACACACACACACACACACACACACACACACAGGGACACACACACACACACACACACACAGGGACACACACACGCACACACACAGGGACACACGCACACACACAGGGACACACACACACAGGGAGACACACAGGGACACACAGGGACACACAGGGACACACACACACACACACACACACACACAGGGACATACACGCACACACATACTCTTAAACACAGTGGTGTAGTCTAGGGTATACGCAGCCACTTATTTTTCAGTCAGCATTGCATATACCCACTTCTCAAAACAGAGCGTTTATCCTTTGCTGTATGGGCTGCTTAAAAAATTGCAAAGTTAAGAGTATACCCTCTTCTCCAGGGACCACTACACCACTGCTTACACACACACACACACACACACAGAGACCTCTTCCCTCCCTGGATGGAAAGACAGGTCATTGAGTTGGGTCATGGAGTGCAGCTGGGATTGCAATGAGAAGCTTAGCCTGGCGGAATACACTGATATTTATAATGTTGGCCAGAGCTGTCATCCAACACACACACTACGGACTGGAGACTTATTTTAACTCTTGTGTGTGTGCGTACCTGTGTGTGTGCGTACCTGTGTGTGTGCGTACGAGTTTCTCTGTGTGTGTGTGTGTGTGTGTTTGTGACCCTGAACTTCAGGAGTTCTGCTGAGGTCTGCTTCTGAGGGTAGCTTAAGTGAGCTCTTTTCAGTTTGCTCGCTCTCTCTCTCTCTCCTACTCCGCCTCTCTTTCTCTCTCTCTCTCTCGTTGTGTGTGTGTGACCCTGAGATTCAGGAGCTCCTCAGGGTTCTGCTTTTTTCAGTCCAGACGCATCTGCTGAGTCTCTGCTGTGGCATTCAAATATGAAGGGTGTTCCTCGTGTGTGTGTGTGTGTGTGTGTGTGTGTGTGTGTGTGTGTGTGTGTGTGTGTGTGTGTGTGTGTGTGTGTGTGTGTGTGTGTGTGTGTGAGAGAGGGAGAGAGACCCTAGAATTCAGGAGCTCGTTAGAGTTCTGCTCCTGAAGTAGCTGAAGTGAGCTCTTTTCAGTTCTGTGTGTGCGTGCGTGTGTGTTCAGTTATGACATCAGTTTGACCTACGGCTCTGTAATGATCGTGTCACGACATGTGCAGCAGTGTATTGGCTGATGGTAGTGATCGTGGGATGTCTCCTAGCCACCGCACAGAGAAAGGAAGGTGTGCGATTTTTTTTTTTTTTTTTTTTATCCTCTTTTTTTCCCAACAAAACGTAATGAATGATTTAAATATGACCAACACATTATTAGATACATCTATCTAATAATGTGTTGGTCATATTTAAATCATTCATTACGTTTTGTTGGGAAAAAAAGAGGATAAAAAAAAAAATCGCATATTAAAATCGCAATCGCAATATTTTGGTAAAAAATCGCAATTAGATTATTTTCCCAAATCGTTCAGCCCTAGTCCAGAGTTGGTTTCAGTGAATATAACCATCTTAAAAAAAAAAATGAATTTTTTTTTGTTTTTTTTTAGACCACGTTTTTTAATCGCGAACGTTGCGGTTAGAAAATCGCGTTCTATCATATCGCGATTAAATCGCAAATGCAATTAATCATTCAGCCCTACTCTGGACTTGTGAGGGTTTAGACTGGTTCTTGTGTTCCTGACACTGATGCTGTTGGAGGTGTGTGTTCATTGGAAGCTCACTGACTTCACTGTTGGTCTGTCAGGAGGTGATTGACACATGGAGGATGGTGAGAGAGATGGATTATTGACTGAACGACTGTATGAATGAAGTGAATGAGTGGTTTGCATTTCTTGATTTCTTTCAGACACAGGATCGTGGGACCATGGGGAGATAGATGGTACACAGAATGGATGGATGGACGGATGAATGAATGAATGAATGGATTAAAGGAGTTGAAGGATGGGTGAATGAATAACGAAACAGTTGTTTGTGTCCATTGAAAAGGGTTAGGGGCAATGAACGGTAACCGCAGATCCATCCCACATTGGTGCCAAGTCCATTACAGCGTTAGCTCACATCTAGGACACTGTGTGTCTCCAGTCTTTGGGCCCTGGTCTAGTCTGCCTGTGTGTCTCCAGTCTTTGGGTCCTGGTCTAGTCTGTCAGCAGTCTGCCTGTGTGTCTCCAGTCTTTGGGTCCTGGTCTAGTCTGCCTGTGTGTCTCCAGTCTTTGGGTCCTGGTCTAGTCTGCCTGTGTGTCTCCAGTCTTTGGGTCCTGGTCTAATCTGCCCTGTGTGACGCCAGTCTTTGGGTTCTGGTCTAGTCTGTCAGCAGTCTGCCCTGCTTCTGGCTGGTGTTACGGGAGTCTGGTGACCTCTGTGGTAGCCTGGCATCACCAAACAGGCCTACTCCACCCTTCTCTAATGGCCCTGTGGATCTCACCCAGCCATTCAGGTTTCCTTTGGCTCATTTCGTTATGACACCTCTGTTCCTCTGACGTCACATGACCTCTGAAAGGGGACCACAAACCCAAACAACCTGATCCAGCTGAGTTACTGAAGGTTGGATCTGAGTCTGCCTGTGCTAGTCTGCCTTACCCACTCACACTGGCACTCATCTGGATCTAATGTTGCCCTGATGTAGGGTGCCTTTAACGTACAACGATGGATGTTACCACAGAATTACTTTGGTACGATCATTAAACTAACTAACACTTGGAAGTACGACAGTTTCCCAAAACTGTCATACCAACATAGTACTATGTATTTTTGGTCTCACATCCAGCCTGAAGTAATGCATAATTATCATCGTACTCCTCTGTTCCTAGTTCTATGTAAAGCATACAGTATGTTCCTTCCCAACACAAGAATAATATTAATATAATAGGCTGCATATTATCAGGTGACTGAGCAGAGGGGTAGCATCTCGCGTTATTGTCTGCCGGTGTGTGCATGTTTCTGCACATTAAGGCGTTCTAGCCATGCGTTCACATTAAGGCATGCTAGTCATGCGTTCACATTAAGGCATGCTAGTCATGCGTTCACATTAAGGCAGGCTAGTCATGTGTTTTTTTGCTTTTATTAGGCAATTATAAGTCGGGTTGAGTGGTGGTTAACAACGTCACATAACAACCATAAACAGGAATACATTTTGTATGAGTAATGTTAACCACCAAAAACTGACACGTCTTGGACAGGAAGTATCTGGAACTAAGCTTCTGACCACCGGTCAACTAAACTTGACTCAACTTAACGACTGTGTTTGCAAATGTTCGGTCGAACTATGGTGTTGGGAAATCCCTGTGTTGCTTAACAATGGTTCTGACTATTCGTACTATGAAGTCATCTCAATAGTTTGAAATATGGTTTTGGGAAACGTACAGGAAGAGTCAGTCATTCTTATGTTTGCTGGATTTAGTTTGCAGCATGTTCAGCAGCGCTGTGATTGAGTGTGTGTGTGTGTGTGTGTGTGTGTAATGAAAACCATGTCTAAGAGGGGAAGAAGGGGGAGATAGAGGTGGTGTTGTGTGAGTGTGTGTGTGTTTGTATCTCATTTGAAGTTTTCGGGACTGACGTGTACATTTATTTACTAACATGATGTTTGTATGCATTTCTGTGTGTGTGTCTTATTTTTCCATTCTTCTTGTGTGTGCTAACATGGTTTTTTGTTGTTGTTTTTTTTCCTCCCCTCTGCAGGAGTCTGGTGAAGCTGGAGAGCCTGGAGGACACCCACCTTCTGGAAGGTTCCGACGACTCCCTGTCAGACAAGCACGGCTGCCCCGCGTACGTGAGTCCCGAGATCCTGAACGGCGGCGGCCGCTACTCGGGCAAGGCGGCGGACGTGTGGAGCCTGGGCGTCATGCTCTACACCATCCTGGTGGGCCGCTACCCCTTCCACGATGTGGAGCCTGGCTCGCTCTTCTCCAAGATCCGCCGCGGCCACTTCAGCCTCCCCGAGACCCTCTCGCCCAAGGCCCGCTGCCTGGTCCGCAGCCTGCTGCGCCGCCAGCCTGCCGAGCGCCTCACGGCCCGCGAGCTGCTGGACCACCCCTGGTTCGCCGCCTGGGCCGGCCCGACGGCGCCGCCCTGTGCAGGACACGGGAGGGGGGAGCGCGAGCAGGACCAGGCGGTGCCCGAGGCCAACATGGAGGAGGAGCTGGAGCAGCTCTTCAGCTGAGCAGTGCGACACGCCACCACAAACAAACAAACAAACAAACAAACCAACATACAAACAAGACAACCACTGGCCACAGGCTTTATCAATGGGAGAAGAAAACAACAACAACAACAACAACAACAACAACAACAACAACAAACAGATGAATGAAACCAACCAATGGCCAGGCGCTTTGTCACAGGGAATTAATGGGAGAGGGAGGAGGACATGACTTATAAACAAACAAACGTAACAAATGGCCACACGTATTGTCATAGGGGAAATAAACTGACGTTTGAGGAGAATGAAGAATCTGTGGAGAGTGAACGAATGAGATATTTCATCCAAAATCTAAACTTAAGGTGTCGATCTTTCCTTATTTTTTCATTCCACTGATCCACTGACAAACCTCAGCAGGTCCTGAAGATGGGGGTGGGGTGGGGGGGGGGGGGGGGGCTGCGTCTGTAACCCCAGCGTCATGGAGACGCATGTCGGGACAGTTGGAAGGCAAATGTAATGTAGCATCAGTTTTTGTTATGTCCTTTTTTTTGTCGTTTAATTTGTCAGATTCTTGAAGTGGTGCTCCGGTGGTTAACTCGTTCACGTTCACGCTCAGATTAAGCTACACACTCTACTGGGGACCACACCCAGACGGTGCCGGGCTCTCTTCTGACCCAGAGTCCAGCTGCTGTGCGGGAGGACTGCCTCTGCCAAGGAGAACAAACAAACAAACAAACAAACACACACACACACACACACACACACACACACACACACACTCAATCAAACAAATTCTTTTCAGCTGCATCACCACACGCGTCTCTTTTGTTTCTGATTTGAAAATGTTCCACTTTTCATTATATTGCAGGAACACACTCGTTTCTCTTTCTTTCTCTCTGTCCTCTGAAAGGCTGTTTTGTTTCGCATAAGTTTGTCTCTCTTCTTGTCCCACTAGTTGATAGCAGTTGCAGTGTCATTGGCTCACCAGGCAAAGCCTCATTACAGAAAAAAATTGAATAAAAATATTTATATGTATATGTATGTGTTGCCTTCGGATATATGATTTTAGTTTAGTATTCTCTCTGGACCGGAGTGTGTCTCTTGTGTAATTATTTTTCAAGCTAGTTTTGTTTTGTTTTTGTTTTTCAAATGTCATTTATAAAGCTGCATTTATGTATGTATATGTTTGTCTGTTTTCTGTTGCATTAAGCTATTTCTCTCAATCTGTACTGCTGCTTAACTCACTCTTCAGTTAACCCTTCCTCTGCCGGCTCCAGATGACATCATGCACTTGATATAGGCTAGGCGATTTACCGTTTCTAGCTCTCAACTAGTACCCTCGATTTAAGGTTGTTTTTCTTTTTCTCTTCAGGAATGAAAATGTAACTTCTTTTTTTTTTTGTAATTTAAAATTAACTACTATATTTAAAAGATAATGCAGGGTTGGTTTCTGTCCTCGCTTTTTTTTTTTTTTGCAGAGTTTCAGTTTGGGATTCACGTATACTGTAGGCAATATTTCTGACACAGGACTTGGCAGGTGTGCAATGATTGATTGGGTTTTGTCATTGTGTGCCGCCTGTCTGAAGTTTAGAATAAACACTTAACTTTTAGAGCCAGTATTTTCTACAGCCCCACCATCAGTCTCCCGGCATAACTTTCATTTTCTTTTTCTTTCACAACCTCTTTATTATTGTTATTTTTAATTTTTAAACTCCTCACCAGTAAGTAGAGGGCATTGTGGCTACACTGTCCCCTGGACCTCATGTTAAGTCTTCTACTGCCTGCGTAGGTTCTGTGAAATGCTCCCTGTCTTGTTTGGGTACGTGTGTGTGTGTGTGTGTGGGCACACTGTTCTGTCGTACTTCAGTGTTACTTGAAATTGTGAGTTTTATATCTAGTTATTGGCATGCGCCCCTTTGGATGCTCTCTTCTGCCCCCGTCACCCAGGGATATCTTGTCTCTTATTTTTAGAAAAATTATACGAAATTAAAAGGAAAGAACCCTAAAAACCCGCTAGGAAATGTAGATGCATTTTAAAAACGATTGCTATTTTTTTTTATTTCTGTTGTATTTAAATATAAATAAATATTTTCTTCCTCATGGAATGAGCTACCCACTTGCTAATTTGGTGCTATTGTTGAAGGAGTTTTTTTCTTTTTTTTTCTTTTTCTTTTTCAGTTTTTTTTGGTTTTGGTCTGGGAGGGGGGTCTGCATGGTGGTATCCTGCCGTGGATGCTCTCGATTGTAACCTAACTGACTTTTGGTGTTTCTGTCCAGATTTATTCAGTAAATAAATGGTGAATTGCAACCCCTCCCTTGTGTGACTTTTTGAGAGAAGGCTAACATACTCACAGGTAGCAGCCAGGCTGGACTGGCCACAAGCAGATGGGTCCCCCCTTTTTAAGCTGGGTTCTGCTCAAGGTTTCTTCCTGCTACAAAGGAGTTGTTAGGGCACTTGCTATAGTGTAATGTATGTCTATGTGCAAGTATTGTGTGTGTTTGCTTGCTTATTGAAGGGGGCTCGGGCCTTGGGCTCTGTACAGCATCAGAGTCGATTTTTATAAATGAAAATGTAATAGAATTAAAGGGCCCCAGATGAGGGTCATATCCACCCCAGTTCAGGATGATATTTGCTCCAGATCAGTCCGGATCTGCCAGGGTTGCCAACTCTTACGCTTTTGGTGCAAGACACATGATTTCATGGAACCGTCTCACGCTAGCATGAAAACTAAATGACTAGCACGCTAGCTTAAAAAAAACGGCATTCCATTGCATGCATCTCACGCAAAAAAATACAACCTTTGTCAACCCCAGTGATTCTCATGCCAAATCAGCCTTGAAGGTTGGCAACCCTGATTCACGCCAGTTTCTATCTGTATCTCTTTATCCTGGGCCATGAGCCTCTATGTGGCTAACACACACACACACAGACTGCACATCTGTGGGAATCAGCCAAAGCTCTCTCCATCTTCATCTCCCCCTGTGTGTTTGCGGCCTAGTGTCCTCTCTTTTTGGCTATCACACACACACACACACACACATACACAGTGTCCTCTGTGGAGTCCAGTGGGCCGTGGGCAGGTTATCCAGGCCAGGGGTGGCTGAATTTAACTGAATCCTGAGCAGGATTAACGCTCAGATGAAGATTTAAGGGCTTATGGGCCAGGATGAGTTGAGAGAGAGAGATTTGTGAGGATGATGGTGGTGGTGGTGGTCAGATGGAAGAGTTGAACAGATGAGGAAGAGTCCGCGATGTGAACGTTTCCAGCATCACGTCACATTTTTCTGTAGTCTGCCGGCATTTGACGCCCTAAGAACTTATGTGGTCACCCTCTTTTAAAACTATCTAAACGTGGGTGTGTGCTCTGAAGAGGAACTGGAGCTTGTTGGTGCAGCCATTCAGGGCATTGGATCACTTCTTAATTTTAACAGAGGCAAGAAATCACACACTCACTACGCCGTCAACCTTTTATTGGCAAATAGCATTTGCCAACTCACCAAGCACAGGGGTACCATGTCAACAGAGATCCTACATATACGACAGTTAACAGTACTGCACCACATCACAAAACACTTGGAAGAACATGTAATAAGTGACTGCACTTGCATAGTCAAATATCCAGTGTTCTAATGTCAGTGAATGACAACTCAGCCCAGCTGCTGTATCGCTTTCACAGTAGCATATCTGACAAATGCTGAATAGACATTATATCCTGTCAACTAAGTGTAAGAGAAATCAAGGAACAGAAACACATGTCGCCATATACAGTAAACCCCAGAAATACTCCATCAGCTATAGTTAATTTCCTGTAAATGCCACACCTGTCAGTTGACCTTTGCCCCTTCCAGCGACAGTTACCCACTTCCTGACAGCCACTGACAAGCACTCGAGCGCTTCACAGGTCTGCACCTGTACCTCGCTCGTACTCACCCTGGTGTAACCTTCCTCCCGGTGCCTGTTCCTCAGCTGCTGACGTCATTGCAGCCGGAGACTGGGAGAGGAGAGAGGGAAACTAATGACAGCTAAATGGATGTATCGGGAACACTAGGAGTTTCCACGAGGCTATAATATACGAGCAAAATACA
>NC_045166.1:15250399-15267899 GCF_900700415.2 Clupea harengus
GCACCAAGGCAAACACGCTGCAACAGATGGCCTCTGTGGTTTCTCTCTCGCCTGCCAGTGAAGACAAACATTCACACACACACACACACACACACACACACACACACACGCGCGCAAGAGCACACACACACTTTCTCTCACTCTCTCGCTCTCACACATAAGCATATTTAACATAGAGGCAGACAGGTCCAACACCCACACATGTACACACCCATAGACAAACACACACTCACACAAGCGTCTACACATCACACACACACACACACACACACACACACACACACACACACACACACACACACACACACACACACACACACACACACACACACACACACACCACATACACATGGAAACACACAATATATGCTGTGGCTGTGCAGCCATTGGTTGGTATATGCTGTGGCTGTGTAGTCATCGGTTGGTATATGCTGTGGCTGTGCAGTCATTGGTTAATATATGCTGTGGCTGTGCAGTCATTGGTTGGTATATGTTGTGGCTGTGCAGTCATTGGTTGGTATATGCTGTGGCTGTGCAGTCATTGGTTAGTATATGCTGTGGCTGTGCAGCCATTGGTTGGTATATGCTGTGGCTGTGTAGTCATCGGTTGGTATATGCTGTGGCTGTGTAGTCATCGGTTGGTATATGCTGTGGCTGTTGTGGTTGGTTCTTGTAGTGGTTTAGTTTATTATGAAACTAACGGCACTTCTTCAGAGTTACTCACAACTCCACTACAAACCACTCTCTCTTTCTCTCTTTCTCTCTCTCTCCGTCCCTCGCTCTCTCCATCTTGCCCTGCAATGTATGATATCACCACTAGATGGCACACAATGATTGAAATGAAAGGCGTCACTAACTCAACGAAGGTCCACAGCAAGAAAGCACTTCTCACGAGCCTCGGCCTTCAACCAATCAGAAGCTGAACGAAGCTCAAAATGACAGCCTCGGCCTTCAACCAATCAGAAGCTGAACGAAGCTCACAATGACAGCCTCGGCCTTCAACCAATCAGAAGCTGAACGAAGCTCAAAATGACAGCCTCGGCCTCCAGGATGCCTGTCAACGGTGAGGGTCAAGGAGGATTTTCACATCTCAGGCTAACTGCTGGCTTTATTGGCCATACCACAGCAAGCCATCACACCATTCCTTTCACCCCTGGTCTAAAGAATACTACTGGATCCCTTCAAACTCATTTAAAGGCCAAGTCCTTGATTTTTATCTATTAGACTTTTCCGTCGCATTCAGTGAAATTCTCCTCACGGTCCTCTAGCTGCCTGGCCAGTGCGTGAGCACACACACACACACACACACGTGCACACACTCACACACTGTGGTGTTCACACGTAGTCCTGGTTTGCACCAAGCCATACACTATTGAAGTCTATCGTCAAGGATGCTTCAGCAGTACGGAAAGGAGCGATGTATTTGTTTGGCTGTTGGGCTCAAATTTAAACAGCCTTAATTAATTTTGAATTAAATTCAGTCGAGGGTGACCTTGAGGGCCCTCCAAGGCTTGGGGCCCAGGGGCCGTGGCCTTGCATGTGTCTGGCAGGGGTCTACAAACAGACACATATAGTCTGAGAATCTTAAATGCATCATGTCTGGTTCTGCTGCTAGTGCTGTTTCGCTTTCTCTTATCGACTTATGCAGAAAAGCAAAGAGAGAGAAACAGAGAGAGAGAGAGAGGGAGAGACAGAGAGAGAGGAGAGAGAGCAGATGTGAGAGAGTGCGAGACAGAGAGTGATATATAGGGAGAGAGAGAGTGAGAGGAGAGACAGAGAATGATAGAGAGAGAGAGTGAGAGTGAGAGAGACAGATAGGGAGAGAGGAGAGGAAGAGAAGGAAAGTGTGAGAGAGAGAGGGAGAGAGGAGAGAGAGCAGATGTAAGTGTGAGAGAGTGAGAGACAGAGAGAGAGAGAGAGAGAGAGAGAGAGATGGCGGAGTGTCAGACATGTCAGGGTGATTCATTATTCAAGAGAAAAGTTTCTGAGATGCTGCTTACCTGAGGGGAGTTAATGAGAAACAAGTCACGAGAAACACTCCGATTCGCCCACTAGAGAGACGAGCTCAGGAGGCATGAATGGATCTGACTACAGAACACTCTCTGCCCTGTGCTGTGGATAACACAGAACCACACGAGGGATGGGGCAAGAGACAGAGAGAGAGAGAGAGAGAGAAAGAGAGAGAGAGAGAGTGGGGGTGGGGGGTTGGAGAGAGAGGAGTTGAGAAAGCAAGAGAGGGAGAGATTAGTTGTGGAGAGGTGATAGTACACAGGAGTCTATCTGTGTATCTGTCTGTGTGTATATGTGAGCGTGAGTGTGTACTTTGGAAGGGAGGATGGAAGAGGAAAAAGATTTGTGATGCAGAGGTGAGATTCAGGTGTGTGTTTTCTATGTGTGGGTGGGTGTGTGTGTGTGTGTGTGTGTGCACACTAAGTACTTTAAACGAGAGACAAAAATCAGTGTAAAATTCAAACTGTTTTTCTGTTTCCCTGAAGCGCTAGTGCTGTGAACCATCCTCTTGAGTGCATGACTACAAGACAGAATTCTCACTCTCACGCCAAGACATATTGAGAGCTGTTGCTCGGCAACAAGACAAACACATCTCGACATTCTGAGGCCCTTACAATACACCTGAGGGGCAAACACATGTGGTCCTTCTACCAGTGAGTTTTAACCAGCGCTTTGAATGGCATGGTTTTATTTTCAATTAGTGTTCAATTAAGCAGTCATTTAACAGACCTATCCATGTCTACCTGTGTTAATAAAACCCAAATAAGTGCTTGTTTGTGTGTGGGACAGGCAGACTGTCAGAGAGGTGTGTGTGTGTGCGTGCATGCATGCGTACGTGCGTGCATGTGTTTATGTATGTGTCGATGTCACACTGAGAAGTGTGAATGTATTTCTTAGTGGGTGTGTATGTGCATGTGTACACGTGATTGGGAAGTCAATGTGGTGTGTGTGTGTGTGTGTGTGTGTGTGTGCATACACACGTGTGTGTGTGTGCATACACACATGTGCACGTGTGCGTCTTAGCTCTTTTGCACCCTTTTGTCAATACCCAATTATCCTCCCCAGTGCTCTTCCCACAGATGGCGAAGGCTAGAAATAGCTAGCGGGACCATTGTTTGCTAATTGCAGCCAGCGCTAGTCACTTGCCTTATTGACTACCCATTAAGACTGCACAGTGGGGGGGGGAGGCACAGATTGTGGGTCTGTGTGCTTACCAGAACAGAACCCTGATCAGGACCAAATCCGTTCTGTCTGAGACTGAGGTGGAATGTGGGTCGTCCAATCAGGTCCACACCAAATGAGGTGACTAGTGGCTTGGCTTACCAGATCCACACCAGATGAGGTGACTAGTGGCTTGTCTAGTCAAAGTCAGGCCCATTCCTCAGAAAAATGAAGTGCATTGTGGGTTGTCTTACTGGACCCGTACCAATATATCCAGTCGAGGTCTGAGAAACTCTGGGGTCCTCATAGTCACCTCAGCAGCCGCACGCCTAATGACATGGTTCATATTGATCTGCTATGACTGTAGGTCAAATGGAAACACTGGAGCCTAAAAATCACAACTGAACAAACATGCCATCATGTAGCAGGATTCACCATGGAAAGATGCTGTTTTGGAAAAATGATGAAAAATGATGAAAAATCTCCTACCAGCTCTCTGTGGCTCAGAGGAGATATCATTAATGTTTCACTGACATGGATACGGTAAAAAAAAAAGAAAAAGAAAAAACCTGCAGCAGGTCAGGATGCACCGTGGATCGATGCTGTTTTGGAAAAATGACGAATAACCAGTCCTACTAGCTCTGTGTGATCTTCCGTTTCCATAACAGCATATGGATGAAAACACATCAGATAATGTAACTGCATAACGTGTGTTTGTGTGTGTGTGTGTGTGTGTGTGTGTGTGTGTGTGTGTGTGTGTGTGTGTGTGTGTGTGTGTGTGTGTGTGTGTGTGTCTAAGTGAGAGAAAGTTTGTAAGGGGGTGTGTTATTTGGCAGTTTTCCAGTTTTGTGAAATGAGAGCATGGTGCTTGTACCAGCTGGAAACATGAAACCTCCCCAGTATGAAAAAGATCTGGGTCCAAATCTGGCTGTGTTTCCCCAAATCGTCGTTGAGAGTGAGCGAGTGTTGAAATGGGTAGCCTCTCTACCATTTAACACTTGAGATTTCTTTTAACACTTTCAGGAAACACACCCCTGGCTGTAAATTTGGTGCAAGATCTGGGCAACAGCAGGCCTCTGATGAGGGTTCCTCATGGGGTCTTTGACGAGTTGAAGTGGGGACACCAACGCCAACATTGAGCTGTATACCAGGAACACCAGGGATTTGACAAAAACTACACGATGCTCTTGGGCACTGAGCACTCAGTGACTCATCTCTTATCCGACTTGTCGTCTTTTCTGCAGTAATTCAAACATAATAATCTACAGCTATAATCGAACGCTGCTTGTAGAGGCTGTTGGAGACTTGTGAAGGTGAGGCTGCCTGGCTGTTAAAACTCACAGCGAGGATCTGCTCCCAGAGTGGTCCAATTTATTCTGAAACATTTCTAAACTTCTGTGAAAATGCCGACCACACACACAGTCTTATTAGCATGGCTCTGATTGGAGAGTGCCAGCCGCGTTCGCTCAGTCTTCGCTGCTGCATGGCGTGTATGGAGCGCTCACCTCATCCATAGGATCTCGTCTATAATCTCCTGCTGATTACACACACACACACCCGCTGAGAACCTCGTGTGGACCTAAGAACACCCACTCTTCCACCCTGTCTCTCGCTCTGCAGCTACAACATGTTTGCTTTCAGATCTCGCCTGCTTTAAAGGTCGACAATGGTAATTTGGACTCTAGCGGTATAGTGTGTGATCTGAGAAAGAAATACAGTCTCTGTGAGCGCTTCAAGCTCTGTGGATGGGGGAGAAAAAAAAATCAAAGGACTCAAAGTTCTGTAACACTCAGCCTACCCTGGTATACACAGGCACCCAACCAACCAGGGATGTTTCCCATTGAGCAACTACTGTAGTCAAATGATAGAGAGACTATCGTTAAGAGCACTCTCTCTCCACGGTTACTATAATGGTTGCTTTATGATGCTTTTGGGAAACACACCCCGGGACAGTGATCTGCTTGTCACTTGTATGTCCTAGCCATGGCTGTGAGCGCATAGGAAGAGGGCATGTGAGGAGTAAAGGGGGGTGTTCCTATCTGGTTTAGTGACAAACCTGGGTAAGTTAAAGCAGCAAAAAGGAGCTCTGTTCCAAAACTAGCAAGCTCACTACCTAAAAGGTATGCAAAAACCTTGCAAACATCACCAACAGCCCAGTTGGCTCTGAAAGAAGCTTGCCAACCCACTAACTGGTGTCTTTTGGCAGTAAAGCTGGCAATGTGAAAGCTTTTCTTCCATCTTTGCAGGGTATTCCAGCCCGGTATACAGAACTACATAAGGCATATCCTGAATGGCTAGTGGGAAAGTGGGAAATTGTTGCATAGTGTTACTTTAACTCTGGCTCAAGGGAAGCATCAGCATGGAGAAAATAAAAACCACACACACACACACAGCCATCCAGGGGGGTAAAAGAAGAGCCCTATGGCTCTGTTTTGCTACGAGAATGAAGTCATGGGGCTCTTCTATTAGGAGGTTTACCACCTACTCTGAGAGAATTTACCCAGGTTTGTCACTAAACCACATACTTGGAATGCACCCCTGGAGGGCTGTGTGTGTGTGTTTTTTTTTTTGTTTGCCTGTGGAGTTTCAAAATGGCTTACAGTTCTGGCAAAATTGCTGACTTTACTTTTCCAAAACTTAACTGTGAATTATAACTCCACGATTTTCATACAACTCCATGCTGATGCTTCCCTTGAGCCAGAGTTAAAACAATATGGACACAGACTGTTCCAAAGATGACGCACAACAATGTTCCAAAATTGATTAATTTACCTGAGTGTTTAAAGCAGAATAGTTAAGGCCTTAGACTGGACAAGGCCTTAGGCAAGCTGGGACAATTCTATTCTTGAACAAAAGATGGAGTTTTTTTGCATTCTAGGAAAAATGTAGTTGCTATCCAGCCTGAAGGAGGCCTTCCTTGTTACATGAACAGAGTTGCCTGAGAGCATGTTGTCATGGGAACATGATGCCACAGTATCAGTTGTTATCAGCTGGGGGCAGGCACTGGACAGAGGCCCCGGGGCATGTCAGGCAGACAGTAGACCGTTGTGACCGTAACCAGTAACCAGTTACATTAACCAGTAGAGACTTTTGAGGTTCACAGAGGTCTTCCAACAAAGCTGTGTGGGGAAAGTGACGTGGAGGACTCCTACTCCTCATGTATCGGTCTGCGCCCGGAGCCCAGGCTGTGTTTGCTGATATAATTAGTGTAGACTAGTTAGGAAACAGTCGGCTTGACTCCGTTCCCGTACTTTGTTCAAGGGCAGAGCTAATGAAATGCCTGCCACGGATCAGCGCTGGTCCATCTCCCACCCGCCCACCTCCGAGCTCCGTTCGGCTGGGGCTTAGGTGAGGTGGGCGAGCGGGATAGCCGACACACGTAGCCGAGGTCGAGGGTCGCTCTCGTTACATTGACGTCTCTACGCCGAGATTGAGCTGTTATTGGACCGCAGGACCGCAGGACGAAAAAGCACGCACATGCAGATGAAATCCTCGACCTGCCTCCCGAGTGACCAATTAGAGCTGCTTGCCGATCGGCCCTTTTGTTTTGCGCGGAGGTCAGTGATTTTTATGTCTTTACAATCTCCCTTCATCCCGTTCGCCAACTCGCTGCCTCTGTCACAACCTGCCCTGGTTGCTGGTGGCATTTTGGACAAATAACCACAGTTTGAAGGAAAGCTCAGAAGAAAGAAAAAAAATCTAATGAAAAAATCTGAAACTACATCACAGACAAACAGCTTGATCAGTCCCCATTCTCATTAGTCCTTAGCTTTTTATTTTAACAAAACACTTATAAATTATTTAGTATTGATCTTGAGTGCCATTTAATCCAAATTAATATTTTATGGCCTATACTTGGTACAATATCAAAGTACAATACCAGCTGATTACAAACTTTAGCAAGATGGTCGAATTAATCAGCTTTGGCAACTTACTGAAGCATGCCTAATCAAAATGATTTCTTACAAATAGAGGCAGAGGCCTGCAAACGTAAAATGCAGCAGATGTGCACGCGGAGAGAGAGAGAGAGAGACGCTTCAATACACCTTCATCCCGTGTCTATATCCGCCTGCTATCCCGTTAACATTTTCCAGACATGCCGCGCCGGCTCCAGACGCTGGCTCGGGTCTCATGTAGCTGTTCAACAGGCTTGGTCCACACGAGGTCCAGTGGGACTCAATGCAGTCAATATATCCATGGCCCACGGCACACATACTGTACATCCACCTACACGCATACCATTTCAGTCGATAGCTTTGTGGGGAAACACTCGAAAGAATTCGAGTAACTGTGATAGCCTATCGCGACAGGAAGATGTCCCTACTATCTAATATTTTGCAGAGTCCCTGTATTATTCATTGGGTGCCTTAACTTTCTAACTGTTACTGATATATTATACATGCGGTGTCCATTTGCGTAGCTCACATTAATTATGGGATATCAATAGGAGTAATGGTTCCATTCCTTTCCCGATTTTAGCCCACTCTGTCTCTGTATGGATAAAACAACAGTTTGAAGGGCCTTGGTATAGCGTGACAGAAATTAATATTGCAATATATGATTGTAGAGTAAACTGATGAAATAATTAAATAAGATGCTAAATGCAACCCAAGTAAAGCAGAAATGTAACCATGAAAAACAAATAAATCATTGGATTGTAGCTTCGTGAGTTTTATTTCTGATAAACCGTAGCTTAATTAACTAAATTGATTGAAAAAAATATATTTCAACTGCTTGATTTCTCTATGTGTCGCCAGAACTCGCAGATTCTGAAGATGGAATTCACTTTGTCGTCCCCTGTCACCTCTTTATTCTAGTCTACTGTAGCGAAGGCATTATCGGAACCCTAATTGAAGTGATTCCGTCTTAAGGCCAGTGAGTGGCGCTAGAGAGCGCCTTCACACACACTCGCTCAGTTTCGAGCGAGGATGGAATGGGAGGAGCGGTCTAAAGTATCCACACGGTGAGTCGCACCAGGCTTTTGCCTCCCTCACATCGCATCGGTGTAGCGCGGATACGCAAACGACGCGTCCTGAGGCAGCAGCTGTCAACTCCCACGTCGCGGTCAACTTACTGCCGGGAAGGAATAGAGTTCCACGCAGCGTCAGGAGGTTCTACCTGGTCGTAACGAAGGACAAGTGCAATCAGCCGTGTCATACTTTTTTTTGTTCTGCCGCACAGTGAAACATCAGTATGTTGCATGCCGACTGAGGAGAGCATTCATCTCTGAAACGGCGTAGTGAGGCAAGGACGAGGACCGGGGACCTTCCAGCGGCAACTCGGCAAGGTAAGGTGAGGAAGCTGGCGCTGGTCATTGATAACAGGGCTGCTCTGCATATAAGATTTGGTCACAAGCCATGCTTAATGAGAGTTCCTGGTCCGTGTCCCTTTAAACGCCAAGCGTGAGCTTAGAAGTGCGTGTTTTCAAGCTCACGGCAAGTGCCTGATCACAATGAAACGGGTAGTGGTAGTGGTGGTTCCTAAGATGTGCGCAAGCGCTCATGTTCCCATTTTGGAGAGAAAAACTTCCTGTTAGGATTTGCCAGGCAACGTGACATTTTGGGGATCTAGTCTCGGTAAGAGCTGTTCTATTTTCAGGGTCGCAAACACTTAGGTGACAACAAACGCGGTTTTGTACAGATCAATACAGGTTCGAGGGTGTACTAAGCAAGTGGGTGATCTGTGGTAGCCCACCCGTTGCCATCAAAGTAAGGCTTACAGTCATTATATGGAAATGACCATCTAAAGAGTAATAACGCCACTACAACCCAAAGTATTTATTGTTATTATTATTACTATTATTATAAAATAAATAATAATAATAATGTTTTTCAACTTGATAAAAGCAGTCATTCTTTCTAAACGTATTATTAGTTAATGCATTTTATTTATGCTGGATTGTTAATATAAAAAGCATCAGCTTTTTTTCACCAAAATATATCTACCAGAAATGTATTGTTTAGTGGGGCATGTGAATGTACATGAAGTAAGGCAATCAGGCTGTGTTGTGTAGTGATGGCCAATATTATTTCAACGTGAAAATCCATTACACAAATGAATAAAGGGAAAAAAATATGTCCGGTACACTTAAAAAATCAGCATGTTGCATATTAAGCTTTTGACCTGGTCGTCTCAAGCGAAGCAGGCTGAATTTAACTCTGAGAAGTGGTCATACATATAATCCTAGCTCTTTCGCACATGATGTGCCTTCTACCCAGCAGTCGGGAGAAGAGCTGCAAACTTTTCATTCTTGGAAAGGAAAGTCTACACAAGGCCACATGCTGGGAGCTTGTGAACTTTCCCCTTGTGCTGTAGTTGTATTTTCCATAGGAAGAAACTAGCTCATCCCTCAGTGAGCAGACACTCATTGAGGGAGAGAGAGGGAGAGAGAGAGAGAGAGAGAGAGAGAGAGAAAGAGAGAGAGAGAGAGAGAGAGCGGGGGATGTTTTGGGGATTCTCTGTGATTCAGAGGACATCTCCAGACAACAGAAAGCACTTAGGGATGGAGGGGAGGACAGAGAGGAGAGGAGAGGAAAGGAGAGAGCTACTTATTCAGACAGAAGTGGCTGAATGCACAGCTTTGTCATTAAAAGAGCAGAGCGCCAGACTGGGGCGTGGAAATTTTGCATCTTAATCTTCTTTCTCTCTCTCTCTGTGTATGTGTGAGGGTGTGTGTGTGTGTTGATAATGTTTTGTAATTCTGCTGTTTTAAATCAGCTCTGTTCATAGCTCCTGACACGCATGTGCAAGATGTAGAAAAAACTTCATAGTTCATTCCTCCCTCTAGATGCACACTACCCTGGGCGTGACAGGGTGGATGGGGGGGGGGTTAATTTGCACTGGACAGAGGCCTTTGGAACATGACCGGGCAGGGCAATATTTTTTTTAGATTCAGACAATAGTAGAGGATCCATCATTCCTAGCCACGCTCCTGGGTGCTAAGTTTCTGTATGTATGCACTCGGGCACAGGAAGATGTGCTAATGCACTCGGGCACAGGAAGATGTGCCAAGTATTGCTCATCAACAAAGATCCAAATAGATTGCATACCCAGTAAATGCATAGATGAATACACAAATAAATAAATACACAATAAATCATGATGAAATCATCGGAAAGTTACTTTCCTCTTGTTCACCTCCCCTTATTCCCAAACACAAATAATGAAAAAGGGGAAAAAAACCTAAACAAACAAATAAACAATTAAACAATAAACAAGTAGAAGTATTTTCATGACTGGGTTCTCATTGAGGCTTTATGATGTCATAATGCACTTTTCACCGCAGCAACAGAGGATGCATGTTTGAAGTGAATTCCCAGCTCTCCACAGTCATGACTGTACACTGAACCTGTTTAGAAAACACATACAGTATATATCTTCTGTATAATTTCACATTTGTGTTTTCTTCACAAACACACACACACATACAGTACACATACACACATATATATGTATGTGTGTGTGTGTGTGTATGTATGTCTGCATATACAGCTCCGGAAAAAATTAAGAGACCACTTCAAAATGATCAGTTTCTCTGGTTTATTATTTATTGGTATGTGTTAAAGTAAAATGAACATTTTTGTTTTATTTCTATAACAACTTTCTACCAAGTTTCAAATAAAAATATTGTCATTTAGAGCAATTATTTGCAGAAAAATGACAACTGGTCAAAATAACAAAAAAGATGCAGTGTTTTCAGATCTCGGATAATGCAAAGAAAACAAGTTCATATTCATTTTTAAACAACACAATACTAATGTTTTAACATGTTTAACATTCAAAAATCAATATTTGGCGGAATAACCATGATTTACAATCACAGCTTTCGTGTGTCTTGGCATGCTCTCCACCAGTCTTTCACATTCTGAGGAGTGTTTTTTCCAGCATGACAATGCTCCATGCCACACAGCCAGGTCAGTGAAGGTGTGGATGAAGGACCACCACATCAGGATCCTGTCATGGCCAGCCCAATCTCCAGACCTGAATCCCATTAAAAACCTCTGGAATGTGATCAAGAGGAAGATGGATGTTCACAAGCCATCAAACAAAGCCGAGCTGCTCTAATTTTTGCGCCAGGAGAGGCATAAAGTCACCCAACGGCAATGTGAAAGACTGGTGGAGAGCATGCCAAGACACATGAAAGCTGTGAATGTAAATCAAGGTTATATCACCAAATATTGACTTCTGAACTCTTCCTAAGTTAAAACATTAGTATTGTGGGTTTTTTTTAAAAATGTAAATGAACTTGTTTTCTTTGCATTACCCGAGATCTGAAAACACTGCATCTTTTTTGTAATTTTGACCAGTAATTTTTCTGCAAATAAATGCTCTAAATGACAATATATTTATTTGAAATTTGGTAGAAATGTTGTCAGTACTTTATAGTATAAAACAAAAATGTTAATTTTACTCAAACACATATCAATAAAAAGTAAAACCAGAGAAACCGATAAATTGGAAGTGGTCTCTTAATTTTTTCCGGAGCTGTATATGGCACTATTGCAGGTCTAGAAACATTACCCTTCAGATATACATATGGCACTATTGCAGGTCTAGAAAACATTACTGTGATGTAATGTGGTGCTAAACAAAACACTAGTGATCGTGATGGAACTGTGTCAAGTGTGTGGAGGTTTATTAGTGTACGAAATCAAATGTGTAATTCATAAGCATGCTGAAAATTGGACTCTCTGTAGGACATACTGAATCAGTGACCAGTGAATTTTTTTTGTGTGTCTTGATTGCAGAAGCCCCCGTTTTTGTGTTTGCATTGAGAAGGAAAACCAGGCTGAGAATGAAACAAAGGGTGACTCATGCCTAGGGTTGGGTATCGTTTTTTTTTTTCGATACCAGTGCTAAAACGATACTTTACGTTTATATTATTCTACTAATAGTTATTGCAAATACAGTCAATTCAATCAGCGTCTTCATGGATATTATGCACATTGTGGAAGCTTCCACTACTTCCAGCAAAGGAACCAAGTAAGGCTTCACAACAGCCAAGGCGGTTAGCATGGCCTCACTGGAGGAGCCCGGGGGAAGTCAGGCTAGGACTTCTATCTCTTTGCCAGGAAATGGGCTTGATTTATGGCTAAAATGCTAAAGCGCATGGTTATACTCCCCTTGTATAGCTTTTTGGACGAGCCCAGGGTAAATCAGATTAGGACTTGGATAGCTTTGCCAGAGCAGATGCCTTGTGGACAGCTAAAATACACAACCTGTCGTATGTGACTGTGGATGGTAAAAGAACCCCGGTGTGTGTGTGTGTGACTGCACACACCAGAGAGATGCAGCTGTGTGTCGGCCCTTATAAGGTCCATACTGAGCAGACGTATATGCTGATCCACTGCAGGTTTAAACAAATATATTCACAGACGACGGGCACGCCTGTATGGGTCAGGGGACAAGCAGGCAGGGGCAAGAGGGAGGTAATTATACGGAAGAATCTGAAGGACTCAAAAGGACGTCCTCTGGAATGATTTGAATGTCTGCATCCACTTAAGAGGGCTAATGCTGGTGGATAGTACAGTCATGGATCTGATGGGGGATGCGTTTGTGTGTGCATGTGTGTGTACTTGTGAGCGTGTGTGTGTCCACTTATCAGTGTGTCTGTCTACTTGTGATTGTATATGTGTGTCTACTTTTGATTGCAAATGTGTGTGTGTCCACTTGTGTGTGTGTGTGTGTGTGTGTGTGTGTGTGTGTGTGTGTGTGTGTGTGTGTGCGTTGAAAATCCTCAAAACAGACACCCATGAACCCACCACCTTGACTGAGCCTCCTCCTTCCTGTCAGTGTTCTGCAGAGCTAGAGTTGAGGATTAGCGCGCTGCATCTTCAGCTAGCGGAGTGGGCTAAAGCAGTGGGGGTAATATAATGCTAATGTGGACGGTGCAAAGGCCACCAGGCTCTCCGCCGTGCTCTGGCTCCTCCCTCAGCCCCCCCCCCCCCATGTCGCCCACTGACTAAAACCTGGGGGAGCGGCAGATAAAACACCACCGCCGCCAGTTCCAGTCCTCTACTTCCCCATCATCAGCATCACTGTTAACAGATACCGCCACTTCTGATCACGTTCCAAAAAACCTTTTCCACGGAACGTCAAGGCGATTTGCTGTTTCTGATTTGGGATTGGCAGGGCGAGGTGCCTGTGTGGTCAGGGAGGGTGTGTGAGGACGGCTGTCACATTGTTTTGTCCGCTTTGAGAGCAGAGAGTAGACAATGGGGCCAGAGCCTCTCGCTGTCTACGCTCATCTCTGGCTAGCAGCGTAGCATTCTAGCTTAGCGGTTTGGGCTGACATGCTAGACGCACAGTGGCTACACCAGATGCTACACCAGATGCACCAGATCCAGCCCCTCTTTGGCCCTGATGCGGTGTGGCTCTGGCCCCAGTCTACATCATTATAAGTATATAATATATAAGTATATGATATATAAGTATATAATCTAAAGCTATAATGGGGTGTGAAGTTGACCATGACTTTGGGTTGATCTTGGCCTTGATCTCATTTGCTCCTATTTCGGACGCAGCTGATATGTGGGTCACCGTGCTGTCAGTGTGTGTGTATCTTTGTGCCTGTATCAGTGTGTGTGTGTGTTTGTGTCTGTATCAGTGTGTGTGTGTCTTTGTGTCTGTATCAGTGTGTGTGTAAGTGAGTAATCTCCGCAGGTCTCTCTCTCTCTCTCTCTCTCTCTCTCTCTCTCTCTCTCTCCTCTGACCTCTGTTTGTGTGACAGTCGGCAGGGGGCCAGTTATGGCTGTTAGACCTACATGATGACTAGGCAGATTTCTGTCAGCTCAGGGAAGAGCGTGTGTGCGTGTGTGTGTGTGTGTGTGTGTGTGTGTGTGTGCGTATGCGGGAGAGAGGGGGGGAGCAGCGGGATCGTGTTGTCTCGTCTGCTCTTGGCCAGGGTTCTCTGGCATCACCACATATCCCTGTTCCAGCCAAAGCCTCTCTCTATTTTTCAACTGTATGCCGTACCAAGGGTTTATTCATCATTCAGTAAACAAGCGCGCATGAGATGTGCTGTATATAAAAAAACATGTTTCTCCTGGCTCAGTGTGTGTGTGTGTGTGTGTGTGTGTGTGTGTGCAAAATAAACGCCTACCAATCTTCAGGGGGACCAGGGCATTGCTGTGTGCCATACTCATTACACACACACAAACACACACACACACACAACCACCCACACGAGCATCATTGTGTGTGTTTCTGTAGTGATAATGTGAGCCTTTGCCTAGCGTTACTGTGAGGCTGCTCGTGTTGTACTGTGAGGCTGCTCTTGTTGTCAGGTGGCAAATCCCCGTACGGTTCAGAGCACATTGGAATCCAGGTTGAGGGCTCTTCTACACAAGGCTGTGCTACACATAGCTGCGCTAGGTTGCACTGCGCTACGATATGTTAGGCTGCGCTACGATATGTTAGGCTGCGCTACACTAGGCATTGGGTAGGCTGCGCTATGCTATGTTAGGCTGCGCTACACTAGGCATTGGGTAGGCTGCGCTTTGCTATGTTAGGGTGTGCTACACTAGGCATTGGGTAGGCTGCGCTTTGCTATGTTAGGGTGTGCTACACTAGCGCTGCGCTAGGCTCCGTTAGGCTCCACACGGCAGCAGCTGACAAGGCTGGAGGTTTGAGGCTGTGCTCATGTGTGTGCTGGCCACGGCTGTTATGTAATCATTTATTTGGCGAGTAAACAATTGAGTCGGGCTTCAAGGGTAACGACTCCATCAGGGGCATTAGCATCAGTGGAGCACTCAGGTGTGCTTTAACCCTGGCGGCCCAGGGAATTCAACCCTCTCCCCTAGACATGATCTGCGGACAGGAAGCATGGTTCTCAAGTCTCTGAACTAAACGTGTGTGTGTGTGTGTGTGTGTGTGTGAAGGGAGGTTACAATGCAATGGTTGGCTGTGAAGGACTGGTATATCATGCTCATCTCTCCCCCTTGTTCATGCTTCTAGAAATAGCTGTCGGACCCTCCGAAGCTTTATTTGAGAGGTGACTCTCTGACCTAACCTGTGTGTGTGTCTCTGTGTGTGTGTTTGTGTTTGTGTTAAGGGAGTTATGCTTGAATAGGTTGTTGTCATACACATCTCTTCTCTCCTTGATCTTGAGGAGAGACACACACTTCGGGCCCCCAGTGTACATGTGTTCATGCAAAACCTCTCCAGAGCATCAAAGCAGGCAGACTGCAAGGTTTCCCTTTTTTCCTCTGTTTGATTTGTTGTCTCTGCAGCTTTGATTGGACTTGCATGAGTCTGAGTTTGATTGGACTTGCATGAGGTCCGACCGAGCACTTCACACACGGCTCGGGGAGTGGGTGTGTGTGTGTGTGTGTGTGTGTGTGTGTGCATGAGCTGCGTGTCAAAGCATATTGTCCTGTCACCACTCCTTTCTCTGAAATGCCAAAACAGGAAGCAATATAATATTTTAGTTTTATGACAGTCATGGGTACTGCCCTGGCTGAAGAGGCCATTCGTCTTTTTCTATGTCAGACAGTAGGTCAGATTGACCACACAGCAGCTACTCTTTGTAAGCCAGTAGGTCAGATTGACCATCCAGCAGCTCCTCTTTCTAAGATAGTAGGTCAGATTGACAGCTACCCCTGCATTAGCTAAGCACAGTAAGCTGAAGCCACTTGGATGGCTGTTTTACTCCAAAACAGAATATGGGGAAGGGTTAGGTTTTTTTTTTGAAAGATAGACGGGGACCGGCTTGCAGAACCAATCCGACCCTGACAGCCTGTGTCCCCATGGTTATTTGTAGGTCCTGAATCATGTGCTCTTACTGGACGCCTGGATATTTGTAGCTCCTGAATCATGTGCTCTTATTGGACGCCTGGATATTTGTAGCTCCTGAATCATGTGCTCTAATTGGATGCCTGGTTATTTGTAGCTCCTGAATCATGTGTTCTTATTGGACGCCTCGATATTTGTAGCTCCTGAATCATAGGTTCTTATTGGACGCCTCGATATTTGTAGCTCCTGAATCATGTGTTCTCATTGGACGCCTGGTTATTTGTAGCTCCTGAATCATGTGTTTTCATTGGACGCCTGGCCTCCTCATGTCCTGCCCCCTCCTGTGTGACTGCTATACCTCTGTAATATGGTTTAATAAAGCCGGGCGGAGGTAGGCCCCACCAAGGTCACAGGCTTAATACCACCGGGGGCAGCGCACAGCGCAATCAAACGTGTGAGCGTTCACAGCGCCGTGACTCGCTCTGGTTTTAAATGTCTGTGTCAGTTTGGTATTAAATCCTGTGCCGCCGTCGCCGTGGGCCATTTGTAACACAGATCGCTGTGAAAACAGATACAAATAGCTTTTCCCACGCTTCCGCCACACGCTGGAGCACAAACAGAGCCTCATAATTGACCTGATATCCTACAGTGAAATGCATTAGTGCACCTTCTCAGCTGAAGGGGGGACAAGCGGTGTGATGTGACAAGGTTTTGGCACAGTGTGTGTGCAGTTTGTCTCATCAAGCAGCGACAGGCCCAAATTGAAAAGCTACATTTAATTGGAAAAATTTAAAAATTGAAGTTGTCGAGAAAATTGCATGTTGTCACATGAGCATAAGAAGAGTCATGTCAGGGGAGGGCACAGTGATGTGTGTGTGTGTGTGTGTGTGTGTGTGTGTGTGTGTGTGTGTGTGTGTGTGTTCCTGCCATACATTCGGCTCTCGTGGCTGATCTGTGCTGAAGTGGAATTTCAGGTGTATTTTTCATTATAGGAGGTTAAAAGAGAATTTTTTTGGAGGGCCTGTCGCTGCCCGATCCATTCTGCACATGCATCCACACTCATACTTCTGCCTGATTTGTAAACATTTTACAGTGTTTGAGCCATGTGTGTGTAAACATTTGACAGTGTTTGAGCCACGTGTGTGTAAACACTTTACAGTGTTTGAGCCACGTGTGTGTAAACATTTGACAGTGTTTGAGCCACGTGTGTGTAAACATTTTAAAGTGTTTGAGCCATGCATAGCAAGCTGTAAGATGGCTGGAAGTGGTTCACCATGGGTCTGATTGCCTGGTGTGGACAATATCAGTTCACCGTGGGTCTGATTGCCTGGTGTGGACAATATCAGTTCACCGTGACTATATGGTGTGGACAATATCAGTTCACCGTGGGTCTTATATGGTGTGGACAATATCAGTCGGCATAAAAACACAGAAAGGTTGCACGGCTGCTCTTGTTTCATGAACACTGATTGTGAAAAGATGTTTTACTAAATGAGGTGACCAGCAGAAAAAAATGCCTTGGGTGTCTTAGTCTGATTTAGATATTTTGGTAAAAAGTTGGATGTTCACTGCATTTGCAATGCCATGTTGACCCCCC
>NC_045166.1:15275399-15282899 GCF_900700415.2 Clupea harengus
ATCCTAGACCAGATTGGAGCACGGTGGACCTGATCTGGGCCAGACCTGGGCTGCACTCGATCCAGAATCAGCCAATCAGAGTCCACTGCTCCCTGAAGGCTCCATCGGGTGCTCTCTATGGCTCCCCCCAGCAGTCCTGCACTCTGCTCCAACTCCAGTAGTTTAGGGTAGATCCACTCTACAACCAGCTCAGGATTGGCCCCGGGCTCTCCTCCATCTCTTCCCCTGGAGTGGGGCCAGTTTTCTCTTCTCCCTCCCTCCCTCTCCCCCCCCCCCCCTCTCTCTCTCTCAATTGACACTCCATCCCATGGGGGTGTGGCCTTTATGGCCGAATCATGAGGTGGAGGTGATAATTACTCCCTTCAGGTCTGCTGCTTCTGTGCACTGGAGCTCAGGTGATATTAGCAGCAGAGGAGGGGAAGGGAGAGGAGAGAGGAGAGAGGAGAGAGGAGAGAGGAGAGAGGAGAGAGGAGTGGGGAGTGGGGAGAGGAGACGGGGAGGGGGGAGGAGAGGGGAGAGGAGAGGGGGAGGGGAGAGGAGAGGAGAGGAGAGGAGAGGGGAGATGAGATGAGGGGAAAAGAGAGGGGAGGAGAAGAGAGGATGGAAGAGAGGGGGGGTGGGGGAGAGGAGAAGAGGAGAGGAGAAGAGCTGAAGGCTAATAAATAAGCTCAGTCCTGGACAGGCCTGGATCACACAGCCGTCTCCGGAGACGTCTCCGTGTCCCTTTATCCATCCATCCATCTGTCCGTCCATCCATCTATCCATCTATCTCTGCATCCGTCTATCCATCCATCCTTCTATCCACCTGTTCAGCCGGCCAACAGTAACTCTCTGTCCACGGATCTCCCACTTGTCAGTCAAACCGCAGTGGCCTCGGACGGCGTGAGTGTGTGTGTGTGTGTGTGTGTGTGTGTGTGTGTGCGTCTTGTCCTGTGCTTGTATCCAGTATGAGTGGAGGCGTCGTGTGGAAGTGAGAGAATTGAGAGAAGAGTGACACAATGGAGTGTGTCTGTGTGTTAATGTCGACCCCTCAGAGTGAGAGGAACAGGCATGGCGCCACCATAAGCCAAGGGGTTTCACTATTACTGTCAGGACATGAATGACTTGGGTTAAATGTGGATGTGTTACAAACTGATTTATTAAGTTGAAAATGATTTGGCAGTCAAAAATAGTATAATAGATTTTCGTTTTTTCTGTGTGTGTGTGTGTGTGTGTGTGTGTGTGTGTGTGTGTGTGTGTGTGTGTGTGTGTGTGTGTGTCTGTTTTATGCCTACTGTCTGCACAGTCTTGACGTCCGTTTGATCAGCTGTATCTCAGACGAGTGCTGCCATGTCTTCTCATTTTCCCCACTGGTGAGCGTGAGCTCTGTGTGTGTGTGTGTGTGTGTGTGTGTGTGTGTGTGTGTGTGTGTGTGTGTAGGTGTTCCTCTGATGTGGTTTCTATAGATACGTACGTTTCCACAGGCACTGCATCTCGTAGTGTCAGAGTTTCTCTGTCTACTGACACCCCAGGGAAATAACATCAGGGCTGGTAGGCCTCACTATCTCTGTGTGAAAGGGCTATTTTTAGATGCGGACACAGGAGCCTGTTCGTCTGTGAGGTTTCCCGCTGCATGAGGCATCTGAATGCTATAGTAGCCCTGTAGTTGTTATTGTCCTGAACTTAATGTGTATATACTGTATATATATATATATATATGCTATATATATGCTTTATGTGTCAGTATAAGTGTTTGTGGGATGGTTTGTGCCAAGTAAAAGTTATTGCTATTGATGAAGTAAATACTACGCTCTAAACCGTTGCCTTCATGTGCAGCCAGTGTTTTAGTCATGCCTTGATGACCAGCGTCGCATTTTTTCTGGTGTCTTTCAGTTTGTCAGTGTTTATTATAAACCCTGACTGAAACATGAGACCAGGGGTGTCATATGATGTCATATCTGATATAATTTAATAATATTTATTTAAAGGCACAGATAAGAAAATGTATTGGCCATGTCTGTATGTTGTGGTAATTGGTCCAGCTTGATAATATTCGCTATGGCTGTCTAGCAGTATATAGTAGTACTTGGTAGATTTTACAGTATTTAGTATGTAGTAGTTGATTTGATATTGCGTTTCTAAGGCATGCTAATAGGATGTATAGTGTGTAGTGTGTGGTATAGTTTCATAGCGTTCATATTAGGCGTGTGTAATCTCCAGCATCGCTAGGACGCGTCGGAGTTGTTGTCTGGAAGCGAGCAAGCTGCAGTGCTTCTCGTTAGCGGACCACTAGCCCAGTGGGGTGTCTGCCCTCTTCCTCCTCCTCCTCCTCTTCCTCAGGGCCTCGGAGGCCAGGCGAGAGGGGCGAGAAGCAGCATCTGTAGCCCACATGTCAGACCAGTCCAACAGGGGAGATGTGTGTGTTTCCATGGCGTTAAGACACATTCCTTCAGACCTATGGGACTTCAGGGAAAAGGCCTTACGCTTGCCTTGCATTTACCCTGCTGTGTGTTTTGTGTGTATGTGTGTGTGTGTGTGTGTGTGTATGTGTGTGTGTGTGTGTGTGTCTGTGTATGTTTTAATGTATGTGTGTGTGTCTCTGTGTTTGTGTGTGTGTGTGTGTGTGTTTAAATGTATGTGTGTGTGTCTATGTGTGTGTGTGTGACACAGAAGGGAGTGTGTTGAAAGGGCATCGTGCTTTCCTCTCCCTTCACCCTGCTCTGAGTGCAGACCACACCCGATTTGACTAGACTAGACCAAAGCTGCCTAATGACCGATCCGACAGAGAGAAGCTCTCTGAAGTCAGTGTGTGTGGCTCTGGGTGTTAAGGCCCGTATAACAGCCGACAGCGGGCCAGGTCTGGGCCAGGTGAGGGCCAGCACTGGGTTGCACCAGTTTAACGTAAGTTCCATCTTTGCTCAGTTCACAATGTTGGAGTTTATGAACTACTAGTATTTTATTGGTTGCACCACCCAAATGTCTACCTAACATTACCGCAATAAGCTATGACAGATTTCATTAATGTTGCCAGTGCTAGCATACCTATCCATGTTCCAGTACAGCGGTGGTTGAAATACTTCTCCCGAACACACAAAGATAAAAAAATGATAGCTATGATTAAAAAAAAGTTATTTTATTCCACAGAATAAACCAACAACCGTGGAAGGGCATTACTGAGGTTAAATCCAACATAGACTATTAACATGCTATAATGTTAATATAATGCAATACATACACTATCAACATACGATGTATGGGGAGCTGTGCGATGCTTCTTATGTCGTCAGACAGTGATACTGATCAGCTATCCATAATGAAACTTTTATTCTGTGTGACAGTATTTTGACTTAGGAGCTACTAACTACAAGGGAACTTAACTACAGTGGTGCAGCGGAAAAAGAATGCTGCACTAGTTTAAAACTAGCAAGTTTCAGTCTAGGGTTTAAGACACACCTAACGAAACACACCAATCAATGTTTTGATGGTTCAGTGAAAGGTTTAAGACACACCTAACGAAACACACCAATCAATCTTAAGCTTAAACTTAGGATCAACTGTCTCAGCAGCTCTCATGGATAGTCTATGTGATATATGACGGGTGAGCTGAGTTTTTATTTATTTATTTTTTGTGTGTGTGTGGGGGAGGTGAGTGTGAGAGTGTATCTATGGTGTGTCTGTGTGACAGTGCGGATGGTTGTGTGTGTGTGTGTGTGTGTGTAACATGTGTTTATGGTTTTAAGCATCTGCTCAGCGTGATGACTGATGGTGTACTGAAAAGGAGATGACCCACATGTTTCAGCACACGTCTTTACACCCACTAAACACGTGTGTGTGTGTGTGTGTGTGTGTGTGTGTGTGAACGAGAGAGAGTGTATTTGTGAGTGTCCGTGTATTTATGTGTGTGTGTGTGTGTGTGTATGTGTGTGTGTATGTGTGTGTGTGCGTGTGACAGAGCGAGAGAGAGAGAGAGTGTTTCTGAAAGAGAGAGAGCGATAGAGAAAGAGAGAGAGCGATAGAGAAAGAGAGAGAGAGAGAGAGAAAAAGAGAGAGAGAGAGAGTGTGTGTATGTGTGTGTATTTGTCTGTGAGAGAGGCATACAGGTTAAACTCATGCTGAGTGTAGAGGAATGAGAGGACGCATCTGGACAGGAGAAAAGCAAACCCATAAAAAAGCTTGTATTTTACTAATGAGGTCTGCCTCCTGGCTCTGAAAGGGTGTGTGTGTGTGTGTGTGTGTGTGTGTGTGTGTGTGTGTGTGATTCTGCACAATGCCACCTGGTGTTTCAGTGTTTATAGGCTGGAAGATGAACATCTGCCCATGCTCTCTTCATGGCAGAGATCAGTGTGTGTGTGTGTGTGTGTGTGTGTGTGTGTGTGTGTGTGTGTGTTTGTGCACGTGTGTGTGTATGTGCACATGCATGCATGCGTGTGTGTATCCTGACGTGAGGCTTTGACCTACATTCCCGGGGCCAAGGGTCCTGTCTCTAATGGCTCTTTATTAGGGGCCTTCAGACGGCCACTCGTCCCTCAACAACCTGATGAAGAGGGCTTGATGAAGTGACTACTCCTAACGAATCAAAACGTGTGTGTATGTGTGTGTGTTTGTGTGTGTGTTTGTGTTTGTGTGTGTGAGAGAGAGATCATTTGTGTGTGTGTGTGTGTGTGTGTGTTTGAGAGAGATATAGTGACAGTGTGTGTGTGAGTGAGAGAGAGAGAGAGCTCAATTGTGTGTTTGTGTGTTTTGAGAGAGAAATATAGTGAGTGTGTGTGTTTCAAAGTGATGTCTGTGCATGTGTGTTTGTGCATGTGTGTTTGTGTGTGTTTCAGAGTGATGTAGTGTGTCTGTGCATGTGCGTGTGTCTGTGTGTGTGTGTTTAGGGGGAGGCATGCTGGTGATTGCTGACGCAGATTATAATTCAGGCCAAAACTGCCTCTTGCAATCTGGCCTAATCTGATTAGATGGCCTGACGGCAAGCCAGGGGGGACAGACTGTGCATAGGTCTTTATAAGATTTGCCATAACCTAATTTTGGTCTTTCATTCTCCCCCCATGCAGCCATCAGCACCCCCCCGCCCCCCCCCTTCCACCATGCGCACGTATGAGAACACATCACACACAAACACAAGCTCACATACACACACACACACACACACACACACACACACACACACACACACACACAAACACACAAACACACAACCCTGTCTGCGGTTAAGTAGGACCACAAAAATAAGGCCACATGTTGATAAAATACTGTTATAGCCCATAGACTCACTATTCATCATGTGACTGGGACAGGACAGGAAAAGGACTCAACGGGAGCGGGAGAGCAATAGATTTTAAATGTATATATATATATATATATATATATACAGGTTGTAAATATATATAGAGAGAAATACGCAGTTCTAACTACAGATGCATTTCCGCAAGGAAATCAACAGCAGCAGAGGATCACTAACCCTTGCCCAGCAAATGACACATGAGCATACAGCACACAGCAGGCTTTATGATTAATAAAAAAATATTCAAAAGGACAGTCTTCATTTATTGAATAGAGAATGTCGATCATACTTACACTACAGTGAAATCCTCAAAGTAAATGTCACTGAGTCTGCTGGTAAGTGTAAATGAACGTAGGGACAATTTTAGACAATTTTATTGGATGTGGCAGATTTATCCAATTATACACCGAGCAACTAAAGAAACCCACGTCTTTGACAATGAGCCTGATGGTTTATGGTGTATGCTGAATATAAAAAGAAAAAAAATATAAAAATGAAAGAAAACACAATCTGGTGTCTTCAAACTCAATTAGTCGGCACTGGAACTGTTGTGTGAAGCCATTACGCCACTCGGCATCTGCGCTCATCTGAGTCTGTACACAGCCTGAGCTAGCCTTACTCTTACTCCGGTCAAAATCACTGCATTGCCTAAAGATGTTTCCTTTGTAGACATGGCAACCAGGGTATAGCCTACGTCAGATAACTGCCTTCAAGGTGTCCTATTGTATGAAAATATTGGACTTGGCCCAGGAAACTCACTCAACACTCAGCTTCACGATATGGATATCTGTGACAGACTGGCCAGTCCCTAAATCTCTGTTGAATGATAAATCCTCACTGTTCCCTCTGTGCTACTGGCATGCTGTTAGTAGTCAACCACAGTGGCGATTTTGTGCCTTGCACGTCTCAATCAAATATAAAATGAGATATTACGCCCCTGGTCGTCCATTACCAATGCAAATATGGGATGCTCTGAGTGACACCTGAGAAGCACACGGTAGCCTGACGGGTTAGCCTCATGGGTTAGCCTGACGGGTTAGCCTCACGGGTTAGCCTGACGGGTTAGCCTCACAGGTTAGCTGAAGCTGAATGTTGGGCGAATCCTAAAGCTGATGAAATTGAGATTTGCCAAATGGGATGGTTGATCGACAGACATTGTGGGGTGGCTGTTCAGCTTGGTAGGTGTTCATGACTGCAAAGAGCTCACCCTGATCCGGCGCAGGTGTGGTCCACGGCCAGTGGAGGTCGTACTGATGAGTCTCGGCCCTCTCCCCTTCTCTCTCTGTGTGCAATGTGGGTTGAGTTATTCCAGTCCAACTATGTGAAGGAATGCGTGTCATTCTGTATGTACCTCTGTGTTTGTAAATGTGTTCTCTTTTGTGAGCTGGTGTGTGTGCATGTTGGTTATCCTCTATCTATGTAACTCGACGTGTGTGTGTGTGCCTGTGTGTGTGTGTGTGTTGTCCTCTCTCTGGCTGTAGCTCAGTGTGTGTTCTCCTCTCATTTGTCCTGTTGTCCTGCAAACAAGTCCCTCATCTCACCTCACTGCTGTTTCTCCCTCATCACCTCACTGCTGTTTCTCCCTCATCACCTCACTGCTGTTTCTCCCATCTTGAAAGAGCACTGCCGTGCTTTGTCTTGGCAGCTAGAAAAAAAATCAATAGCAGTTTCAGTGGAGTGTGTGTGTGTGTGTGTGTGTCCGTGCATGTATGTGAGTGTGTGTGTGTGTGCATGTATGTGAGAGTGAATGTGTGCATGTATGTGTGTGTGTATGCTTGTGTGTGTGTGCGTGTGCATGCGTGTGTACGTGTGCGTGTGTGTGTGTCTGATGCCCCAGTCAGCACAAGCTACTGTGATGGTTGTTGCTTCCCTTAATTGCTGGAGATAACACAATCAATACTGGGACCACTGAAGCAGGTCCGGCTGACTTGCGGCTGAGTTGTGGCCTGCTCGAGGCTGAGTCAACGAGCTTTACTCCTCCACACCCTCCTCACACCCCCTGCCCTGGTTTGACATTAGTGTGACCTTGACATTATTGAAAAGGTGCTGCTTCTAAACAAAAAAAGAGCCATCAATTCCCTATGACAGTCTAGCAATAACGATTTCTTTCTTTGTCAAACTTAATGTCTCATTAATCTCTGCGGCTAGTGGGAACGACCGGAGTGTTTGTCCGTCTGTCACATGGCCATACACCATCACAATGACGATGATGCCAAAGCTAGTTGCCTATGAAAACA
>NC_045166.1:15287899-15295399 GCF_900700415.2 Clupea harengus
TGTGTGTGTGTGTGTGTGTGTGAGTGTGTGCGTTAGAGAGGGTTTTGTCAGTCTGTGACACACCTGCGCTTGTCATGGGCTTAGTTTGTATTTCATGAAAGAATTTTGTTTAGTTTGTGATACTCCTGATCTTTGTGAAGAAATTCTGTCACAACTCATACTTGGATCTGACTTAAGAAGAAAAGTGGAAAACTGGAGTCGCTCTTTATGATTTCTCCACCAGCCACACACACACATACGCACCCACACACACACACACACACACACACACACACACACACACACACACACACACACACGCACGCACACACGCACACACACACACGCACAAACTACAGACGGTAGCATCTGCTTGATGTTAGGTCCTGAGGGCCTATGTTGCTCAGGGCAATGTGACACGTGTGTCTGCTTCATTCTCTGTTTATTTCATCACTCACTTTCATTTGTTTGTGATGCTTTGTGAAGGAGAAGGCAGACCGAAAACAAAGAACCGCTCTCTCAGATGCACTCTCTTAGAACCGCTCTCACAGGTGCGCTCTCTTAGAACCACTCTAACAGTGCACTCTCTTAGAACCGCTCGAAAACACTGTATCTGTCACTGGACACACACACACACACACACACACACACGTTGAGAGTACAACAGAGATTGTGACTCTTGCGGAAGAATTATGCATATGACAAAATTATGGTAATTAAGAACGATGAGCAACAATTAGGCTTCCTTTGATAAACAAGTAATGAGTGCAAGCCTAATGACAAGAGGTGGTTTGGGAATGACAGTCAGACAGGAGAAGATGCAGAGAGAGCAAAAGAGATGGAGGGAAAGAGAGAGAGAGGGGATGCAGAATCTTAGAGAAAGGGAAAGAGAGAGCAGTGTGAGGACTCAGTAGGCCCATTTGTACATATACAGAGGGAGAGAGAGAGTGGGAGAGAGGGAGACGGAGAGAGTGAGTGAGAGTAGGAGAGAGAGGGAGGAAGGGGGGAGTCAGAGTAGGAGAAAGAGGGAGAGAAAGAGAGAGAGGGAGAGAGAGAGAGAAGAGTGTGAGGCCTCAATAGGCCCATTTGGACTAATGTGAATGAAAAGCCATGGAGTCGTGTGCACCCAGGGGCGTGGCGCGGTCGGTGGGGGTCCCACATCAGATCGTCTGCGGCGTGATTGTCAGCTAATCGTGGCGCTGCCTGCCAGCCCGCCCGCCCGCCCGCCCGCCCGCCCGCCCGCCCGCCGCTAATGTCTGTTTGTTTGTCCTAATGACCCATTGTATTTATCCTGCCATAATCAAATCGCTAATCTGCGTCGCAACAGCAGAAAATTGAATTTTTTGGAGGACGATTCATTTCGCAGTCATTAGGGCTGTGGAGAAGAGGAGATTGTAAGTGTGCTGTCCCGCCTCCACATACACACACACACACACACACACACACACACACACACACACACACACACAGATTCCCCCCAGCGGAACATAACAACACCAAGAAGATCAAATCAGCTGCTGCCATGGAGACTAATGTTCCGTGTTCTAGAATGGTGCTTCTCCCAGAAACGTACTGTACAAGGACCTCTAATTTTCCGTGTTCTTAAATGGTGCTTCTCCCAGTAACTTCCTATACAAGGACCTTTATTGTTCTGTGTTCTAGAATGGTGCTTCTCCCAGTATCTAACTGTACAAGGACCTCTAATGTTCTGGTTTCAGATTTCTGGATGTTGCCTGACGTCAGCCTGATGCTCATAGTGAGCCACCCTCTTACAGTGTGCTTGACCTTGGCATGCCAATGACAGCATCCTTTCAGAGGATGACCATAATGTCTAACGGTATTCGTACACGTCTGTCTGTGGGTCACGGATGTGTCCTGTGCCTCGTTGACAGTGGTAAAATTTCAGAACCCTTGGGCATGGGAACTGTACCTGTGTCTGGAACAGAAGATTGGGATTGAAGGGCTTTAAGATGTAATGAGTTGTGGGGTCTTAGCTTTAAATGAGTTCAGAATTTCATTTTTTTGGATATTAAGTAATAATGGAAGTCGACCTTATTCTACCCTGCCTGTCTTGGACATGCAGAATTCAGCATGCTGGGCTCTCTCTGCCTGTCTCTCTCTGCCTGTCTCTCTCTTTCTCTCTCTCTCTCTCTCTCTCTCTCTCTCTCTCTCTCTTTGTGTGTCTCTCTCCCTGTCTTGCTCGTTCCCCCCCCTCAACCTCCTCTCTCCGTCTCTCTCTCTTTCCCCTCTTCTCCCCCTCTGTCTCCTTTCACCCTGGGTCTCTGTCCTGTCCCTTCTTATCTCCATTGTAAATGAAATCATTTGACACTCTAATGAGATGGGTGAGGGCCGTGCAGGTTTTCAGACAGGCATAGTTGAAGACGGCCCTTAATAAGACCTAGGGACAAGAGGAACAGGCAGACTGCTGGGGGAACAGCACTGCCGGCTTAAGGGAGGGAGAGAGAGGAGGACAGAGAGAGAAGGATGGACGGAGACAGGGAGAGAGAGAGTTAGAAGGACAAAGAGAGAGAAAAGGACAGACTGAGACATGAAGAGAGAGTAAGAAGGACACACACACAACGAGGATGAACACAGAACAAGAGAGAGAAGGAACGAGGAAGAGAAAGAGATAGAGAGAGGGAGTAAGAGAGAGAGGGATGGAGAGGCAGACAGGATGTAAATTGAGTGAGAGAGAGAGGAAGATGATGAGATGGAGAGAAGGATCGAATGTGAAAACGAGAGAGAGAGTGAGAGAGAGAACGCAGAAGAGGATACTGGAGGATACTGACAGAGGGGTTGAGTGGTAGAGACAGGTGAAGCAGGAGGGTGATGGAGAGAAGAAGAGAAAGGAGGAGGACAGGAAGGAGGAAGAGGAGGAGGATGAAGGTGATGGAGAGAAGTAGAGAAAGGAGGATGAGGAGGAGGGAAAGGAGGATGAGGAGGAAAGGAAGAGAGAAAGGAGGAGGAGGAGAGAGACAGATAGAGCAGGTGACAGGAGAGAAGAGAGAGAGAACTTGAGAGAGAAAGAGAAGAGAGGAATAAAAGGAGGTAGCTCTGCTATGAGATTGTGAAGGAGAGAAGAGAGAGGGAATGCGTGAGAGAGAACGAGAAGAGAGGAATAAAGGTAGATAACTCTGCTATGAGATTGTGAAGGAGAGAAGAGAGAGGGAATGCGTGAGAGAGAACGAGAAGAGAGGAATAAAGGTAGATAACTCTGCTATGTGATGCTGAAGGAGAGAAGAAAGAGGGAATGTGTGAGAGAGAAAGAGAATAGGAATAAAGGTAGATAACTCTGCTATGAGATGCTGAAGTCAAGAATGAAGGCCATGAATGGGGAACAAACAGAGAGAGAAACATGGGAGAAAGACTGGGCATGAGAGAGGGTGATGTGTGTGTTTGTGTTTTTAATTTGTGTGTGTGTTTGTGTTTTTAATTATGTGTGTGTGTTTTGTGTTTTTAATTATGTGTGTGTGCTTGTGTAGACACGCATGTGTGTGTGCTGGGGGGGGGGGCACTGCTGCTGCAACTGTGGTGCCTGGGGCTATTACTCCAGTCGATATCGATCCCCCCCTCCCGTGTGTGTGTGTGTGTGTGTGTGTGTGTGTGTGTTAACGGCACGTAAACAGCGTCCGCCTCCATGTCTGACACGTACCCCTCCTACGGGGTGTGACGTGCGCGGCGGAAAGATCTATCGCTACATGATCTGCCCTTCCGACCAAGATGGCCGACCTCTGACACAGAACTACGGGGTGCTATTGAGACTAGGAGGAGGAGGAGGAGACGGAGGAACACATCCAACCACAGATCAGCAAAAGAGAGAGAGAGAGAGAGAGAGAGAGAGAGAGAAGAGGTTAGGTAAACTATGATGGAGAGAGACGTGAAGGAGGCAGAGAAAGGCAGGACAATATCAGCATCAACAAAAGAAACAGACATGGGGACATTAAGGACAGAGAGGTGGACAGTGAAAAGGAGAGAGAGAAGAGGGGGATCTCAATAAAAGAGAAGGACAAAGATAGGCCTTACAGAGTGGAGTAGGAGAGAGAGAGAGAGAGAGAGAGAGAGAGAGAGAAGGAGGAAGGGAGAGAGAGAGAGAGTGTGACCGTAGGAGAGAGAGAGGGAGGGCGAGAGAGAGTGAGAGTAGGAGAGGGAAGGAGGGAGGGAGAGAGTGAGTTAGAGTAGGAAAGAGAAGTAGGGAGAGAGAGAGTGACACAGTAGGAAAGAGAGAGGGAGGGAGAGAGAGAGTGACAGTAGGAGAGAGAGGTAGGGAGGAGAGAGAGTGAGAGTAGGAGAGAAGGGAGGGAGGGAGAGAGTGAGAGTAGGAGAGAGACGGAGGAAGGGAGGGAGAGAGTGATTGAGAGTAGGAGAGAGAGGGAGGAAGGGAGTGAGAGAGTTAGAGTAGGAGAGAGAGAGAGGGAGGAAGGGAGAGGTGTCAAGAAAGATAAGAGAGGGAGACGGACATTCATGGCCACTCACCTGAAAGTGTGTGTGTCTGTGGGCTTGTCTGTGTGCTAGTTTGATTGTGTGTGTGTGTGTGTGTGTGTGTGTGTGTGTGTGTGTGTGTGTGTGTGTGCATGCGTGCGTGCTTACAGCCATCTCTGTGGATGTAAGCATGTCTGTGGGTGAGTCCTTGTTTGCTGTGAAGAGAGTGGCAGCCTGTGTCTCTCTGCTCACGTAACAAAACCCTCTTTGTTCCCAGTCAGCTGGAAAAGGATACGTCCCCTCGGAGAGTTAGCCAGACAGCACACAGCTCCGGCCCAGTGCCGGGCCAGACCCGCTGCAACAGGGCCCCGTTCCGGGTCAGATCGGATTCACAGGCGGTTGCTAGGGGGTGGGGGGTGGGGGGGGCTAAGCTGAGGTTCTGTTCGTTCCGCAGAGATAATTCTGGATTGTAAAAAAAAAAAAAAAAAAGCATTCAATTAAGTCTATTCGGTGTCCTCTTCAAATTTGGCCATTAGGTGTGTGTGCGTGTGTGTAAGTATGTGAGTGAGTGTGTGTGTGTGTGTGTGTGTGAGTATGTGAGTGAGAGCTGTGATAATTTCTTATAATAAGCACTCCAGATTCAGTCATTTACCGTTAGAGATACTGCTGAGGTGGCCACAGAGATGGGTGTGCACTCACAAATTCACACACACACACACACACACACACACACACACACACACACACAGCACACACAGCACATGCATAGATACATTTACATATACAAAATATATCTTTTACAGACATAGTCACATATACACGACACTCATGCACGCTAGTGTATAATAATCTCATACATACACACCCTTACACACACATGCACACATACACACACACACAGTTGATGTGGGGCTCTTGGCCAGTGAGCTATATCATTGCTCCATTTGGATCACACTCCACTATGCTTGAGTCATTTATCTACATAGCGTGTGTGACTGTGTGTGTGTGTGTGTGTGTGTGTGTGTGTGTGTGTGTGTGTGTGTGTGTGTGTGTGTGTGTGTGTGTCTGTGTCTGTGTCTGTGTCTCTGTGTGTGTGTAACCCCTCAGGCATTGCTGGCTTCAGCACAGGGAATGAAGTCAAAGGCAGGCATGGAGCTCTGTTTTAATATCAGCCCTACATCCAGCTAAACTACCACACTCAACAACCTGATCTGGCTCTGGATCTGGCTTACATGCAGCCCTGGTCTGGCCCTGTTCTGGCCCTGGTGTGGCCCTGTTATAGCCCTGATCTGGCCCATTTCTAGCCCTGATCTGGCCCATTTCTAGCCCTGATCTGGACCTGTTCTGGCCCTGGTCTGTCTTTGTTCTAGTCCTAATCATAGCCCTACCTCACCAGACAACAGCTACTCTCCATACTCTGTTGTTCTCAGCCGATACATGCCTGTGTGTGTGTGTGTGTGTGTGTGAGTGTGTGGGTGTGTGTGTGGCCCTTCCCCACAGGGTCAAATTGCATGCCAAACATGCTAACTTTGCCTCTCTGCTTCCCTGATCATGCGAATGTTCTTATGTACATACTGTGTAGACGCATACATCAATAATGGATCCACTAATGGACGCTATGAAGCATGTCATCCAGCCTCGCTGCCATCTCTGAGCCTGTGTGTTAGTGTGTGTGTGTGTGTGTATCTGTCATCCCTGTTAGTGTCACACGTCAGCATGCCGCTAGCATTCGGCAGGGAAGAAATGGGAAGCTAAAGATGATCTTTATGTTGCCATGACCTTTGGCTGAGGGTCTGTAGCGAGATGTTCAGAGTGTGTGTGTGAGAGAGATGCTGAGAGTGTGTGTGCGAATGAACGACTCCTCTCTGCTGTGGCGTGTGTGTGTGTCTGGCTCCTTCAGGTCAGGTCTGTGTGGAGAGGTTTGTGTGAGAGATGTTCAGAGTGAGGGCAGGGTGTGTGTGTGTGTGTGTGTGTGTGTGGGGGGGGGGGGGGGGGCAGGTCTGTCGAGAGAAAGAGTTGTGTGAGGGCTGGAGTGGCTAACTCCTTTCCCCTACAGTGTCTGTGTGTGAGAGCGTTTGTGAGTGTGTGAGCATTTGTGTGTGTGTGTGTGTGTGAGTTTGGTGGCTCAGGTTGCATCAGATGAATTCCGCGAGATTCAGATTTCATTAGGACGCATTCCACCATGCCACCGGCCATTTTACACTTCAGCGATCCAAAATATTTTTTTCTTTTTCTCTCTCTCCCTCTCTCTCTCCCTCTCTCTCTTTCTCTTTCTCTCTGAGTGTGTGATTGATGTAAGAAAATACTTTAATTTCAGATCTTTCAGTGCATCCACTGAACTGGAGAAGACCTCTGTGGAAGAGAAAAAAAATCAATTCTCCGATTTAAAAAAATGACCACAACCACAGGAAGAACCCCCCTTCTCCCCCCTCCCCGTCCCCCAACAAACCCCCATTGCTTTTATCTTCTCCTGCCAAGTGGTTTTCATGGAGTTGCCATGGTTATGGCTAGCCAACAGGGTCTGGTTGGGCGTGGTCATTGCTAGGGGAATTGCTTACCTGTCAGCAGATTCAAGAAGGGGGAGAAACCTGTTTGTGTGTGTGTGTGTGTGTGTGTGTGTGTGTGTGTGTGTGTGTGTGTGTGTGTGTGTGTGTGTGTGTGTGTTAGTGTGTGTGTCTTCTAGGAACAGCTTCACTTGTGCATATTGTTGATCCATCTTTAAGATGCAACTCCACCTGTGAGAGAGTGTGAAGTGTTCTACCTTTTCTTGGGAGAGCACCTTTGGTGCCATTCCACTTGTGGGTTCTTGTTGTTCTTCATAATGAGCTGTTGGGAGAGTCCGTAGCTGTGAAAACACCTGGAGAACTGAGATGCACCTTGAGAGTACAGCTCCATGAAGAGAGTACAGCTCCATCTGAAAATACAGCTCCATCTGTAAATATACACAGCTTCATCTGACAAAATACGCAGAGTCATCTGAAAATACAGCTTCATCTGTAAATATACGCAGCTTCATCTGAGAATAATGCTTCATCTGAGAACATCCGCAGCTTCATCTGACAATATACGCAGCTTGAGCTGAGAATATACGCAGCTTCATCT
>NC_045166.1:15300399-15310399 GCF_900700415.2 Clupea harengus
CAGACTGACCCCCAGTGTGTGTGTGTGTGTGTGTGTGTGTGTGTGTGTGTGTGTTGTCTCTCACAGGCCCGTAGAGCACAGAATGCGTGACAGACCCTCTCTGTCCCCACATGCATTTTTTATTGGGACTCACAGCCGTCCTCTGAGTGGTGTTTTTAATGCGCCGCAGTAGGTGGCTATAAAAAGAGGCTGGTGCTGCTGCTGGTGTTGGTGCTCTTCTGGTGTTGGTGCTGGTGTTGGTGTTGGTGTTGGTGTTGGTGCTGGTGTTGGTGCTGGTGTTGGTGTTGGTGCTGGTGTTGGTGCTGGTGTTGGTGTTGGTGCTGGTGTTGGTGCTGGTGTTGGTGCTGGTGTTGGTGCTTGTGTTGGTGTTGGTGTTGGTGCTGCTGCTGGTGTTGGTGCTGGTGTTGTTGCTGGTGCTCTTCTGGTGTTGGTGCTGGTGTTGGTGCTGGTGCTGGTGTTGGTGCTGGTGTTGGTGTTGGTGTTGGTGCTGGTGCTGGTGTTGGTGTTGGTGCTGGTGTTGGTGCTGGTGCTGGTGCTCTTCTGGTGCTGGTGTTGGTGCTGGTGCTGGTGCTGGTGCTGGTGTTGGTGCTGGTGCTGGTGCTGGTGCTGGTGCTCTTCTGGTGCTGCTGGTGTTGGTGCTGCTGCTGGTGCTGGTGCTGGTGCTGGTTGGTGCTGGTGCTGGTGTTGGTGCTGGTGTTGGTGCTGGTGCTGGTGCTGGTGTTGGTGCTGGTGTTGGTGTTGGTGCTGGTGCTCTTCTGCTGGTGTTGTTGTTGGTGCTGGTGCTGGTGTTTGTGTTGGTGCTGGTGTTGGTGCTGGTGTTGGTGTTGGTGCTGGTGCTGGTGTTTTCAGCTTTCACCTTTCAGCTGTTTGAGAGTGAGCGAGAGAGTGAGCGATAGAGTGTGCTTGAGAGAGAGTGAGTGATAGAGTGAGCCCCTCTTCATCAGATAAAAGAGGGAAAAATGAAATGGAAAATGGCGGGGAGCCTTTCACCATAAGCACACACACACACACACACACACACACACACACACACACACACACACACACACACACACACACACACACACACACAACACACGCACACAATCACACACACACAACACAAACACACACACACACACACACACACACACACATACACACACACACTCACCATCCACACAGTCTGTTTGGTGTCAGCCCTTTCAGTCAGATTGTGGGCGTGTGTGTTTCAATGTGTTTAGTCTTGTCTGTGTGTTTGAGCGTGTATATTTCTCAGTGTGTGTGTGTGTGTGTGACCGAGAGAGAAGCGTCTAGACGCTCCAGAGCAGACAGTGCTGAATGGTACTCTGGGTATGATATTCAAAACCTGCAGCGATGCCAGGCGGCAGAATGTGTGAGTGTGAGTGTGAGTGTGAGTGTGAGTGTGAGTGTGAGTGTGAGTGTGAGTGGGCATTTTTCATCCTGGCAGAGGCTGCCTGGTTTCTGATGGGGGGCAGTCTCTCTGAGTCAGAAAAGTAGCTCCTCTCTGCAGAAAGCCTGGGGTATGTCCTCAGTCACACATACACACACACACACACACACACACACACACACACTGTAAAACGGGTAGACAGACAGCCTGTGCTGAACTGGACTGGAAGAAGATTTGGTTTAAATGTGAGCCGTCTACCCAACAGACAGTGTGTGTGTGTGTGTGTGTGTGTGTGTGTGTGTGTGTGTGTGTGTGTGTGTGTGTGTGTGCCTCAGTGGTGACCAGTAAATAATGGAATGTGTGGTCTGGTAGAGCTGTGGGGCTTGTAGGGTTTCTGTGTGTGTGGCAGATTTCGTTGGCTTTTTCTGCGAGTAGCACGAATCAGAAGCTGCAGTATCTCCTCTTCAGATATGTTAACAGCACTGGCTTGTCCGTGTTTTTTCCAGGAGAACGGATATGTCTCTGTTAGTGTCTCTGTCTCTGTTAGTGTCTCTGTCTCTGTTAGTGTCTCTGTTAGTGTCTCTGTTAGTGTCTCTGTCTCTGTTAGTGTCTCTGTTAGTGTCTCTGTTAGTGTCTCTGTCTCTGTTAGTGTCTCTGTTAGTGTCTCTGTCTCTGTTAGTGTCTCTGTCTCTGTTAGTGTCTCTGTTAGTGTCTCTGTTAGTGTCTCTGTTAGTGTCTCTGTCTCTGTTAGTGTCTCTGTTAGTGTCTCTGTTAGTGTCTCTGTCTCTGTTAGTGTCTCTGTTAGTGTCTCTGTTAGTGTCTCTGTCTCTGTTAGTGTCTCTGTTAGTGTCTCTGTCTCTGTTAGTGTCTCTGTCTCTGTCTCTGTCTCTGTCTCTGTTAGTGTCTCTGTTAGTGTCTCTGTCTCTGTTAGTGTCTCTGTCTCTGTCTCTGTCTCTGTCTCTGTGTCTCTGTCTCTGTTAGTGTCTCTGTTAGTGTCTCTGTCAGTGTTTAGGGCTTTTGGGAGGGAGACTGTGCTTCTCGTGTAGTTTCTGCATGAGATTGTGTGTCTGGAAGGTGTTTTATAACGTAGGCAGTCTCCAGACAACCTCCACCTTCATATCCTGAAGGACTCCTACTCGGCACAGTTGGGTTACAGAGCTCTGGACTGGTGTGTGTGAGTGAGTGTGTGAGTGTGTGTGTATGTGTGTGTCTGTGTGTGTATTGATCTCTTTTCCTGATGGAACCAGTAGGCTTGTAAATACCCTTTGAATGTCATTGTTGTCATCCAGGGCTCCACAAATGTATCTTGATTTATTCTCCATGACAGCCACTCGGAGGAGCCCGTTTTACAGTTTCACACACATACATATCATGAGGATAGCCTCTCACTTAAAATGTTCACATACTGACATTATCCCTACAGTTTAGAAAGAGGTGGCTTTTTTATGTATTGCATATGTATTTATGTATTAACCATATATATATATTTTTAAATAAAAAAACAAACATGCATAGGACATACAAAGACTCAGGCATAACGGTGATGTTCTGTGAGTCATTGGCACAGACTCACACAGCATGTGGATGGGCTGTTCTGATAAGTCATAGGCACAGACTCACACAGCATGTGGATGGGCTGTGAGGCGCATGCAGCAGAGAAAACCCTGCTGAGGCATCAGGACATCTGATGGCATTTTCACTCTGATTGCTCTTCCTATTGATGGAAGTTAATTGTCTGTTTCCATGGAAATGTCATTTGTGTTTGATGCTTTCACAAAGAACCGGGTTTAACACACACATGTACACACACATGTACACACACACACACACACACACACACATACACACACACACAGAAACTCTGTCACACACAGGCCTTTGGGAAAAGAGTAAATGATTTGTAGGGGGAAAAATAAATTAAGTTTCCTAAATGAATTAACCACTGGGTACATACGTGGACTACACACACACACACACACACACACACACACATGCGTACACACACACACACACCACACACATACACACCACACACGCACACACACACACCTATGTTGTATATAAATCTCTCTCTCAGCAGTCTAAGATGATTTGTGGGTGGCAGCTCTGCTGTTGGCCAGCGCATACCCAGAGATATCACAGACATTAATGGAGCCTTCTTCAGTGAGAACCCTTTATTACACATTAAAGGCTGCCTCATGGCCTCCAGGCACATTAGGATGAATGGAGGTGTCGTAAGGCAGGTGTTTTAAAGACCTTGTCTTTATAGTGGCACTAGTCTTTCTTTCTACAGCCCCAGGGTTCCTCAGCTGCCATGGATGGAGCCCAGATGGAGCACAGGTCTGGCGTGGGACTGGCACAGGTCTGGGCTGGGACTGGCACAGGTCTGGCGTGGGACTGGCACAGGTCTGGCGTGGGACTGGCACAGGTCTGGGCTGGGACTGGCACAGGTCTGGCGTGGGACTGGCACAGGTCTGGCGTGGGACTGGCACAGGTCTGGCGTGGGACTGGCACAGGTCTGGGCTGGCAGTGGCACAGGTCTGGCGTGGGACTGGCACAGGTCTGGCGTGGGACTGGCACAGGTCTGGTCGAGTCCCAAATCACACCTTGCTTTGGAAGCTGTCTGTAGCTTTAGCCGCTCCTTTCTGGTATGAGCGTGTGCGTGTATGTGTTTGTGTGTGTGTGCGCGTGCGCATGTCTATGTGTGTGTGAAACCTTGCTTCGGAAGCCGTCCATGGCTGCAGCTGCAGCAGCAGCGCTCCTTTCCGGAGGGTTCCGCGGTGTCTGGTAACTCCATTGGCTTTATGGTCCAGCAGGGACTGCTCATCAGCTGCTGTGCGCAGGAGCTCGTCCTGTGGAAGACACACACAGACACACACACACACACACACTCACAGACACACACACACACACACACTCACAGACACACACACACACACACTCACAGACACACACACACACACTCACAGACACACACACACACACACACACACACACACACACACACACACACACACACACACACACACACACTCAGACACACACACACACACACACTCATAGACACACACACAGACACTCACAGACACACACACACTCTCACACACACACACACACACACACTCACAGACACACACACACACACTCACAGACACACTCACACACACTCACACACACACACACACACCCACACACTCACACACACACTCACACACTCACAGGCACACACACACACACACACACACACTCACAGACACACACACACACACACTCGTCCTGTGGAAGACATCTCTTTATCGCTCAAACGGCCCGCTGGCACCAAACCATCCCAAGTCCGACCAGATCAAGTGAGACGAGAGGAGGAGTAAAGAAAGAAAGAGAAAGAAAAAGAGAAAGAGACAGAGAAAGAGAAAGAGAAAGAGAAAGAAAAAGAGAAAGTGAAATGATGGATGGATGCACAGGATGTTAGGAGCCATGATCTCCTAATGTACGTCCCCCTCTGTTTCCTGCTTGCTCACGGGAACTTGGGAAATGAAATGTTCAGCGATTATGAATGGAAGAGTCGCTAGAGCGTGATGCCATTCGCCATGGTAATTTAAGTGTGGCGTGGGTGGTGGCTGGAAGCACGAGTGGATTGGGGGGGCGGTGGTGGGGGTGGGGTGTGGGTTGGTAGTTTGTTGGGATTCCTGGAAAATCCCTGGAAATGTGTTGTTGCTGCTGCTGGTGATTCCTGCTGGTCTGAGTGGAAATTCCACATTTTCCCAGTGCTTCCCACTTTACAGGACAGCTTGGTCAAGGAACAGCGGTCTGGTATTTGTAGGCCTTCACAGTTCCAGAATCTTTATGTGCTTGTGTTAAAAGCATAAAAATACTGCACAGGCAGCAGAGAGGCTCTCTATGGAAAAAAGGAGAGAGAGAGAGAGAGAGAGAGAGAGGGAGAGAGAAGAAGGAGGAAGGGAGGGAGAGAAGGAAGGAGGGAGATGGGTAGACAGAGGGAGAGAGGGGGAGATAAAGGAAGGGGGAGGGGAGATAAGGAGTGCGTATGAGGATATTGGGAGAGGGCAAGAGAAAGGGAGGGAGGGGGGGTAATCTCATTAATATTATTTATTTATTTGTTATCATCATTTTTGTGTGATTGTAATGTATTTTGTTGATTAGTAATGGTAGTGTTATTATTGTGATTTATGAATCCATCTGTCGATCTCCATGTCTGTATATGCTTTGATAACTCAAGAACAAAAAAGCCTTTGACATTGAAACATAAATAGAGAGAGGGAAGGGCGATGGAGAGAGAGAGAAAAAGAAACGGATGAGAGAAAGAGATAGAGTGAGAACGATAATTAACCCTCCTTAATCAAACCAATATTCTTGATTTAAATGTAAAACTTACAGATCTACATTTATTACATCCTCAGATTAAAAACAGTAAAACAGCCCCTGCTCCAGACCATTACTTCAACCCACTACTCATCCATCCTCACACAGACACACACACACACACACACACACACACCCACACCCCCCAAACAGTACAAAACCCCACAGTATCATTAACCAATGTATAGTAAGCATATTCTATTTGAACTCCACCTGACACCATCCCCCTAAAACCTTCATAGGATCAGTTGAACCACACCCCAATATCTTACTGTTCCTGGGTCTGCCCAATAAAAAGTTCAATAATCACACGTTATAGAAGAGAGAAAGACAGAGAAAGAAAGGGATGAGACAGTTTGTGAGAGAGAGAGATTGGAGAGAGAGGGATGAAAGAGACAGAGAAAAAGAGAGAGATGTAAGAAAGAGAAAGAGAGAGATAGACAGAGAGGGATGAAAGAGAGAGAGGGATGAAAGAGAGAGAGAGATGTGAGAGAGAGAAAGAGAGAGATAGGAAGAGAGGGATGAAATAGAGATATGAGAGAGAGAGGAATGAAAGAGAAAGAGAGGGATGAAAAAGAGAGAGAAAAAGAGAGATGAGAGAGAAAGAGAGAGATAGAACTTGAGGGATGAAAGAGTGAGAGAGAAAGAGAGGGATGAGAGAGAGGGAGAGAAAGAGATGGATGAGAGAGAGGGAGAGAAAGAGAAAGAGATGGATGAGAAAGAGAGAAAGAGAGGGATGAAAGAGAGAGAGACTCCCTGTTGACCACACCCCTCTAGTGCCTGGGCCCAGCCTGCCAAAAATAACAGCAGCTGATGACAGGCTCTCTCTTAGTGTGTGTGTCTGTTAATTAATGATACAGTGTGTGTGTGTGTGTGTGTGTGTGTGTGTGTGTGTGTGTGTGTGTGTGTGTATTAAAGTGAGTCCATGAGTATTGAGTAATGATGTAGTGTGTGTGTGTGTGTGTGTGTGTGTGTGTGTGTGTGTCTGTATTAACTGCATGTTAACTAATGGAGTGAAAGTGTGTATATGTGCATATTTTTGTTATTGTGGGACTAGACCACCAGGGGGGATTTTACTCCTGCAGCGCGTAGTGCGTGGGGAGTAGGGAGGTGGTGTGTTTGTGTGTGTGTGTGTGTGTGTGTGTGTGTGTGTGTTGCTAGGAGGGGTGAGCAGGGAACAGGGTCAGTTAGAGTTCAGTGTGTTTCCACTGGAAGAGTGAAGTGTGTGTGTGAAAAACAGTCTGTGTGTGTGTGTGTGTGTGTCTGTGAGTGTGTGTGTGTGTGATTGTATGTGTGCGCTTGCACGTGTACGGGTGTGTGTGGGGTGCGGTGGCTGGACTCTCCGATACTTCAGTTTTATCCCTCCTGGATGTCCAGTCGGCAAAGTGTGTGTGTGTGTCTGACAAATTCAATAACTTTTCATGATTTTAATTATTTGTAGCATTTATCGGATGTGATTTTGTGTGTCTTACTATGTCTGCGTCACAACTGGTACACTACACCAAATACCTTAATATGTGTGTGTGTGTATGTTACTATGTCTGTGTAACAACTGATACACAACACCAAATACCTTAATGTGTGTGTGTGTGTGTGTGTATGTTACTATGTCTGCGTAACAACTGATACACAACACACCAAATAACTTAACCTTAGAGTTGCATTGGCTTTCAATGGCCGGCTGATTAGCACAACAGCATAAAGAGATCTTGTGTATGTGAGTGTGGGTGCGTATGTGTTTGTGCCTCTCTGTGTGTGTGTGAGTGAGATTAATGATGTTTAGAAAAAATCTACTGTGCAGTATAATCATGATGCAAAAGCTCAGTGTTTGTGTATTTCCAAGTTTAGCTGATTGTTATTTCCTAATTGCTCAAAAAATGGGAGTTTTAACTTGCAGAATAACTTTGATATTTACTTCCCCTTGTTTATGCGTGTCACACATACAATATTCCATCTGGCAAAGCGTCTGCTACAGTGTGTGTGTGTGAAGAGGAAGTGATAGGCTGGTAGGAAGGTTTGTGTGTGTGTGTGTGTGTGTGTGTTTGTGTGTGTGTGTGTGTGTGTGTGTGTGTGTGTGTGTGTGTGTGTGTGTGTGTGTGAGAGAGAGAAAGTGTGTGGCCTGAGCTATGCGTGTGTTATGAATGAGAGTTTTGGGACAGGATTCTGACAGGTTTTAAATACCATCCCAGACCCTAGGGCAGCTAACACGTCTGAAGCAGGGTTACAGAATGTGTGGAGTATTGCATGCAATATTTTGGAAGCTTTTGTGTGTGTGTGTGTGTGTGTTTGTGTGTGTGTGTGTGTGTGTGTGTGTGTGTGTTTTAGAGAAACAGAAATCGAGAGGGAAGGAGCCTGTGAGTCTGAGGATATATGATTTAGATGTTTGTGTGTGTGATTGGAGGGGGGACGAGAGAGAGAGAAAGAAAGAGAAAGAGATTGAAGTTCGTTTATTTTAGGGTGTGTGTGTGTGTGTGTGTGTGTGTGTGTGTTGGACGCGTCTTTGAGGGTAAGGAAGAAAGCGCTCGGGGATCTGGTTATATTCTGAAAGTGCTGTTGGTTCTCGCCTTGGCCTCTAATGGATTGTAAAACACATTTAATTGATTATTTCAGTTCCAGTCATTCGGCTTTGAAGATGGATGGAGCAAAAAGCTTAGTGTGCATGTGTGTGGATTTAAGTTGATATGTGCATGTGTGTGTGTGTGAGTGTGTGAGTGTGTGAGTGTGTGAGTGAGTGAGTGAGAGAGAGAGATTAAATATGATGTGTGGTCTTTGTGAGGGTAAGAAGGCCTCTGTTCTTGTGTAAATGTTTTATCACAAACGTCTGAAGTTAAGGAAAACATTAATGGTTTGCTAAGGCCACTGAGCTGTACATGAGAGACATAAAAGAGTACCCCTGCTGTGTGTGTGTGTGCGTGTGTTTGCATGTTTGTGTGTGTGTGTGTGTTTGCACGCGTGTGTGTGTGTCTTTATGCCCTAATGGCCTCTGATGCTCTACTCGCCTTTATTCATCATTATTGATCAATGTACACATCCTATACATGTACACACACACGTACACATGCACACACACACAAACACACACACACACACACACACACTTTGAAGTATTTACACTCAATTGCACACACACACCCTTTCATCCAACTCAATTGTGTACATAAGCACACATACACACAAGGACACACACACACACACACACCACTGGCTTCATGTATTGAGTGATGACTCTACTCCACTCCTATCCTCATATCGTACACAGTTTGCAGTGCAGGAAAACAAACACTCTTGTTTGGCCATCAGTGTGTGTGTTGACTGATGATTACATTTGCTTCTTCCTCCTTGTTTGTTTGCTGGTTTATTGTTGATGTTGTAAGTGGATAGACATTGATGGATAGCTCCTTGTTTAATATTGTATGAAACTGAAAGAGGAGGGGAAGTCCTCCTAAAGAAAGAAATCAAATTCTTGTTACAGATCTTAAGAACCACTGGTGGTGAAATCAGTCAAATTAGAGGCAGTAGCACGTAATGTACATAACATATACAGGATCATTAAAAACAGGAGTCAGGTCAGGGTTTACAACTTCCTACTTGGTTGGGATGCCTGATTTTATGCTTAGTTCTCTGCTCTGCACACACAATTTTTTTTATTTTTAATTTTTTTGGGCTTTGTATGCCTTTATTTGGACAGGACAGTGAAGTTAAGACAGGAAGCGAGGCGGAGAAGAGGTGGGGAGAGGATTGGGAAATGACAGGCCAGACTTGAACCTGCCCCCCCCCACACACACACACACACACGACTGCTTGAATATGAAAGAGAGCATGTCATCTGGGTCTCCATAGGTTAATGGATTTATTCTTTTGTGTTTGACACTGAGAGAAGCATGGTTGGTAAATGGGAATGTCTTCCTCTTTTTTCTAATTCATACATTGGACTATGAGGCTCAAACCACATTCTCCATGTGACTGGAGGAAAACAGCTTGTTGCTTTGGTAAGACAGATGCTCTATGTGTATTAGGATGTAATAGAAACAACCCTCACGATGGCCCATATCATGATTCATACATAAACATTTGCTTATTCAGTAGACTCTTGTGTCCAACGTGACTTACAGACTTATAGTTGTACAGATATACATTTGAATCACTGTGTGTGTGTGTGTGTGTGTGGGTGTATGTGTGTGTGTCTGTGTGTGTGTGTGTGTGTGTGTGTGTGTGTGTGTGTGTGTGTGT
>NC_045166.1:15322899-15325399 GCF_900700415.2 Clupea harengus
GCTCAGTTTTGAGTCTCCTGTGGAAGTAGTCTCTCTGTAGTTTAAATGATGTAATTTTCTATTTGTGTGGGAAATTAAATCTTAAGGGCTTATCGAGATGTCCCATCTACACACACACACACACACACACACACACACACACACACACACACACACACACACACACACACACACACAATTGATTGGTGGTACAATGCATGAATGCATTAACACACATAAAGGGAGAATTACACCCCAACACACAGTCATCACAAGCATTCAGTCACACACAGACATGCACACACACACACTCTCACTCTATCTCACACACAGACACCCACCCACGCACAGACACACCCACGCACAGACACAGACACACAGACACACAGACACACAGACACACAGACACAGACACAGACACAGACACAGACACAGACACAGACACAGACACAGACACACACGCACGCACACACACACACACACACACACACACACACACACACACAGACATACACCCACGCACAGACACACACAGAGACACACACACACAGCCACACACACAGCAAGGCGGGTTGTGAATGGTAACTGGATGAGTATTCTAAGCACACACTCTGATTAGATTGACCCTATAGTCTGGATGAAGGAGAAGAATCAATCCAAGGGATCATCCACCACTGTACCTTTCTCTCACTCTCTCTCTCTCCCACTCCCTCTATCTGTCTCATACTCACAAACACAAACACAGACTCACACACTCATGAATATACACACAGTATTTGTCTCTCCTCCAGTCAGTCGATTAACACACAAATGCACGTTTGAAAACTATACACATTAGCAAACACATACACGGCACAGAAACGCTGAGTCACACATAAGCAAACACAGTACACCCCAGTACAAACCGGTACAGACCAGTACAGACCAGTACACCACAGTACAGACCAGTACAGACCAGTTCAGACCAGTACAGACCGGTACACCACAGTACAGACCAGTACACCACAGTACAGACCAGTACTGCACCAAAACCAGAGCTGCATCCTGTCCACCCGGCTCTGAAGCTTACCCGCAGTCACACTTACACACTCATGCATACATATGTACACACCTCACACACACTCCCTTATTTACACACACACTTATTGACATGGATGCCAACACACACACACACACACACACACACACACACACACACACACACACACGTATTGATATGGAGGCCAACAAACACACACACACACACACACACACACACACACACACACACAGACACAGACACACACACACATACACACACACACACACACACACACACACACACACACACACACACACACACACACACACACACACACACACAGAGACACACACACACACAGAAAGAGTCTGCTGCTGCTGGTGCTGATGTTGATCTGCATGAGGAAGCCTACTGTGGGGTTTTAAATGGCGTTTTAGTGATTCTAAGCAGAGCTTGCCGCAGCCAAGAGCCGGAGTTCGCCAACGGCACTTTCCATACCAACACACATCTTTCTTTAAATACCACTCCCTGCCATGGGTCCATTAAACTGTGTGTGTGTGTGTGTATGTGGCTGTGTATGTGTGTGGCTTATCTGTTCGGCTGTGTGTGTGTGGCAATGTGTGTGTGTGGCTGTATATGTTTGTGTGTGTATCTGTTCAGCTGTGTGTGTGGCAATGTGTATGTGGCAATGTGTGTGTGTGTTTGGCTGTTTGTACACGTGTATGACTTTGTGTTTGTAGGCAGTGCTTGTGTAAACACGTACGTGTGGAAGTGTTCCCGTTTGTGTGTGTTTGTGTGAGTGTCTGTGTGTGTATGTGTGAGTGTATATGTGTGTGTGTGTGTGTGTGTGTGCGTTAGCTGTATAAAACTAACAGTACTCACTGTGTGCTCGGCAGCTGATAGCTGTGTGATGTAAGTGGGAGGTCAGTGTGTGTGTCTGTGTGGTGGGGTAGCTGTGTGCAGTAACGGGAGTAACGGGAGGTGTGTGTGTGTGTGTGTGTGTGTGTGTGTGTGTGTGTGTGTGTGTCGTAGCTGTGTGCAGTAGCAGGAGGAGTGTGTGTGTGTGTGTGTGTGTGTGTGTGTGTGGTAGCTGTGTGCAGTAGCGGGTGGTGAGATTGAAATGTTGAAATAATTGACAGGCGCTGATGGGAGGAAAACAAAAAGCACATTTGTCTCCCACTCGTGCAGGTTTGAAATAGAAGCTCCTTACAATCTCATCCCTCTCTCTCCCCCATCTCTCTCTCTCCCTCCCTCCCTCTCTCTCTCTCCCTCCCTCTCTCCCTCTCTCTTTCTCTCTCTCTAGCTCTCTCACTCTTTCACTCCCGCTCACGCTCTCTCTCTCCCTCTCTCTCTCTCTCTCTCTCTCTCTCTCTCTCTCTCTAGCTCTCTCACTCTCCCTCTCACTCTTTCTCTTCCTCTCTCTCACTCTCTCTTCCTCTCTCTCTCTCTCTCTCTCTCCCTCTTCCTCTCTCTGTCTCTTTCTCTCTCTCTGTCTGTCTT
>NC_045166.1:15337899-15372899 GCF_900700415.2 Clupea harengus
TGTTAAACTGAGGAAAATCACAATACCAGCCGTGAGCATTAGCCTCATGTTACACCAAACTCACAACAAACTCAGAGGGTGATTACGTGCATAGGCCTGCATCGATGACGATTCGGATGCATCACCCCAGCCTCATAGAAATACAACTTTTTGATTGACAGACACATTAGTGTGATAAGCCAATCACAATTAGATTTTTCCATTAACTGGCACGACTGTGGACCTGCTGAGGAGACAGTGAAGGCTTTGGAGGGCAGAACAATTCACAGAAAACAAGACATGATTGGATACAATCTGTCTTCTCCCCTTACTGTTTTTTCTCAAGCTCTTGAATTGCGTACTGGAATGTAATTAGAGAAGGAAGCGATCAGATGCAGATTTATTATTTTGTTTGGGATAATGTATAGTCTGCTGGTCAGTTTAGGAAAATAAATCCCAACAGGACAGTTTGTAAAATGATCTAAGGTTTTGTCGTCAAAGGAGACTAACCCGAATGAATACATACAATCCTCTTGATGAAGCAAGGTTAGAAAATAAAATGAAATAATAGTCTACTAAATAAAAGAAGTGAGAAACAAAACAAATGTGCTCACTAAGGAAGGGCTGTAATCTAGGGCACAGGATGAGGCCTACCCTCCTGTGGGGTTTCTATGAGCTATGGCTCTGGGAACAACACAGAATTAGTCATTAGTGCAATCAGTATAACAGGCATATCAAGAGGAGTTCAATTACTCATGTTCAAGTTATAGTACAAATCATGACGTCACACACACTTCCGATTGGATAACTCTGGCAATGCCCCACTGAAAACATGTGTGTGTTTACAGATGCTCGCAGGTGTGTTGTTTGACAAAAAAAAAACCCCACAATTTGTGGTTGAGCACATTGATGGTATATTAGTATTATACTGTACAAAGAAACACGGCTTTCTTGTATGTAGAGATAAATAAACTGTATCTTTATACTGCTTTCTGACATAATTCTGTGAATAATCTTGCTAGCACCCACCATGCAATCTCTTTCGGTTGATTAGTGTGCATCACCAGATAGCTAGACACTGATGCTTGAATTGGTGATTTGTTTAATATATATAGACAGAAAGTATTATATATATATAGACAGGAACAGGATATTGGTAATACTTTGGAAATAGATGCTTACAGTAGCATTAGCGGTTGCTATGTGAAATCCACTTTCGCAGTCCCTCCCACTGTCATTACACGAATAGGATGTTGCCTCCAAAAGCTTTTCGCTTTATTAGCTATAACCAGATAATAATTAAATACTTCACGAACAGCTAAACTGTTCATTTCTCTGACTGGTCTATCAGATGCCCACTCCGAAACTTGACCGTATCACAAAGCACGTCAGTCGCTACAGATCATTGTCCGCCACGGATCTAAGTAATCATTTGGACCTATCCCTACCTTTTGTAATGTTTCTTTTGTTATGGTAGTTCAGTGGCCTTTGTCAGCATATTGAATAATCCAACAGTATGTTGTTGGACAATCTCACTGATCTGTGAATGATTTGAATGATGTGCACATTAAATATCCTACAGAGGAAATCTAAATACCTTACACTATTGCAAAGTTGTTACGAGAAGTGAAGTGAATAAACATACACAGGGTTCTGTGCATAGTGTATACCTGAACACCCTTATTAAAATGAGGCATTACATCTCACTTCATTAGTAGAATAGACTTTCCCAGCAACCCTAGGTTCCTTATGGCTGAGATTAATTTAATTTAAATGAAGCCATGGGCCATTGATGTTTGGTTTCTATTCGTTATTCTGTCATAGTTTTTAAATATGAAAAATATGTGTAAAATAGTTGTTGATAAACTGACAGGCAGTTAAAGCATCGCTTCTGTCCACTCTTAACATTATTATTGTGTGGCTCCAGTTATACAAGTCGTAAATTGGCCAGTGAGAATATGCCAGTGAGAATGGCTAAGGTAATTATCACCTTAATTATTCAACTTCTGAGGTCATTATCACCTTGGTAACTTAATTTCATCTGAATAGAGCTTTTCTCAACTTAACTTGACGGAAATCACAGAGATCTCTAATTGCCATCTCTCCATAAGCACAGCTTTTGTGCAATACTTTAGTCTCTTCCCCTTCAGAGCAGAGTTATGAAGTCAGACAGTCAGAATCAATGACCCCATTGAAAATTATGCTTAAGTGTTAATTCATGATGAATGTAAAATTCAGTCTTTCGAAACTTTTGAAAAAAAACACTCTTTTTTTTAACACTTTCTGGGGAGCCTCAAGCCCAATTTATACTTATGTCGCCGACACTTTTGAAATGGTCGCCGACAGAAATTACGTCATGGTCGACACTTTTAACCGTCGCTTGGAAGTGTCGGCTACATGGAGAAATTTCTACTGGCGCTGATGTCGTCACAGTGGCGTAACGTAGTTACAACGGACGCCGGTGCAGGCTATTGTGACGGGCCCTTGTCAGTGGCATAAGGTAGATATGATGGGTGCAAGCTAGCTACTAGTCATGAGGCATGAGGTGCGCACACACACCATTGGCGAATACATATTAACTATGTGTTGGATTTTACGGTCAAATTAGTTACTTCGACTATTGTATTGGGAAAGTAGACAGGTCAACGAGAAAGCGATCAGAAACATGGATAGTGCTTTGACTCGCGGTAACGTAAACAGACGGTCAAAGTGCTAAAACATTCTCAAAACACTGATAAAAGTCATTATTTGGTACAGCAGCACACACATCAGCTTTACCCACATCTGAAAAACACATACACAATAAAACAGGCGCTCGGCGGCGACCTGACTCCGAAAGTAACAACCTGTTCAATAATGCCTCAGCAGTTTGAAGGATAGGAGTTGTGCAGGAAACGTTATTGCTATGCAATGATGAGACCAGACAAAACGTCAGTCTGACTGGGGGACTGCCCAGTGTCCCAAAAGCTCAATATTCCGAAAAATACTACGAAATATCTTTACAAAATTAAACCCTCTGTTCCGAAATGCCTTTGTTCCAACCAGTGGTGCCGGATTCATGTTTGTGGTGGGGTGGCAAAAAGTGCGTGTGCAAGGTGAAGAATGCAAGAGGCCCGCTCACTGGCGTGTTTGCTGCAGTCCGTGGGAGGAATTTTCATGTTTTACACCTAGTCCTCAACAGGAATGCTGAAAGTGCAGGCTCCGGCATAATTTAGAAATATTTTAAGCAACACAAAACACACGCAGCATTTAATTTGCGCAGCGGAGCGGAGACGCTCACCGGGCCTTTACGCATATAACTTTTCCTAGACAATATTTGTTAACTTAGCCTACTCTGGTTTTGAATATAGGATAGGCCTACCACTCGTGCGAAGGAAATCACCGGCAGATTGTCGCAGGAAATTACGCAGATCTTGTTCAGCACTGACAAAGCATGCATGCGCAATGCACATCATAGGTCTGATTTATTCAATGCAATGCCATGTTGGATAGTGTTGTGTGTGTCCTGCTGCTGGTAACAAGAGGTATGCTAATCAGCGAATGTTGCATTTGTTTCACCAACTTTATTAGGAGACGGGCAAACACCTGTCTCTGCGTTTAAGCTGCGTCCTCCACATGAGAAAGTGGAGGCGCCTGGAGAGGAGAATTGCGCGTCTCAAACGCGATTACAATGAAGGGTTCCGCACGCTGCCGGAATACTGGGCAGCAGTTCAGTTCTTGGTCCACAACGTTGTTTGACTTGTTTGACGTAGACCTATTATTATTATAAACCTAGGCTATTTAGAATGATGCAAGTTTTTTGCTTTGAAAGTTGGCTATCATAAAACGTTTTTTTTTTGTATCATCGCGATGTAAATCCCATGTGTGTATAATAATATTCTGAATTAAAGTTCATGGTTGTGAAATTGGTTGTGCATTTATAGGTTTATAATTGTGTAATCAATTAATTGGGATGTGCATGTGGGCTATAGGCCTAGTGATTCACGTTGCTGTGCTCACAATTTCGGAACAGCGGGCTGTGTATGTTAGATACGCATATACTTTTATTATAGATTGCTTCCTCCACAAATAATACCTACCATGATGGAGATAAGTTTGCCTGTTAAAGCGGATATATACTATTAGACACTCTTTAACCACTCTAATGTGATTAGCTAGAAAGACAGCACGCGCAGTTGATTTTCAAAAAGTCAACAATGTAATGGCAAAAAAATGCCGTTGGAGCCACTCCATTTATGACGTAGGCGGCGACTGTTTGCCTGAAGTATAAACAAAACAGCTTGAGCTACACTTATTTTTTTTGTCGGCGACCATTTCAAAAGTGTCGGCGACATAAGTATAAACCAAGCTTTTTTTTCGAACTCATTTTTTCAACTCTCGATAACCTTGCCACATGGATGGAAGGAGAGGCGGTGAAAGGGAGATGATTAAAGTTTCAAAAAGCTCACAGCTAGAGATGGATGGAGGAGGCCCTGCAAGCAAGAAAGAGAAAGAGAAAGAGATAAAGAGGGAGAGAAAGAGAGAACCATGAATTATATATAAAACAAAAATTGAAAGAATAGACCAAATAGAGCCAGTGCCTTGAAAAAAAAGGGAAAGAATTGGCAAAATAAAGAGAGAGAGAGTGACAGAAAAAGCGGGTGAAAGAAGAAGAAAAAACAAGCATATGTGTCCCCCGTAGCTGCTGTCAGAGGACAATAATAGGCGGCGCGCCTGATGAAGATGAAGCTGTAGATTTTGGGGCGCTGGCGCCCAGCAGGATGGCACGGGCTGGAGGGACAAGCGTGACGGAGAGGTGCCTGTGAGCTTGGGTTCCCACGGCGACTGGAAGCTGAATCCTGCAGCCTCCTTGATATTCACATCATGCCACTGATAGCCTTATTACACAAGTGTTTGGATGCTAATATTTGATTAGTAATGATCAGACGCGGAGAGAGTATACAGTGGAGGAAGATGAGACAGTTGCATGTGTGTGTGTGTGTGTGTGTGTGTGTGTGTGTGTGTGTGTGTGTGTGTGTTCTTATCTTTTGCGTGATAACTGGTGGGAAAGTCGACCCTGCCGAAGATGAAAGACGCCGCGACTCGAAATGAACACAGGTTAGAAAATACACTGGGATACTTAGTCAATACACCTAGTAATATTTTGCATTAAATGGCTCAAATATTTAGACAAATCTTAATGCCATTGTTATTTTTTTATACCGTGACATATTCTCTTCTCCTCTCAAAAGCCTGTGAGCCTGGCTCCAGTGGCTAATGTGTTGTCATTAATGGCTGTGTGTGTTTAAACCACTTAGTCCTTTCAGTGTGTTTTCAAATAAGTGTTTTGTCACATTTGCTTGAAATATTCTCAGACATGAAAGCAATGATCATCTGTGGTGAAAAGCAGATCAGTATTGCAGCAGGTAGAGAAAGATCAAAGCTCAAAGATTTACTAGTGTCCTTAAACACATGCTGTGAATGAGTAGCTGGTTCACCTGAACACGTTTGTTGTGAGTAATTATATTTAGCATTATAACTCATTATTACATAGCCTTTGTCACAAGGAACTTCACTATTAACTACAGTGTAATACACTTGTCTATCTATGTGTAACTTCACTTTGATACTATAGTTGCATAACCCCAACTTTAAACCTCATCTTAACGTCAATCATAATTTTTTAAATTTAATTTCAAAGTACCATTTTTTTAGGTACCACTTTACAATAAGGTTCCCTTTATAAAGGTTTATAAATGGTTTATAAATAGGTTATTAATTAGGTTGTAAACCCTTTGTAAGTCATTAATAAGCCATTATAAATGAGTTATAACACAGTTCTTAAAACATCGATGCCGGCTCACTATTTGGTAAGATCCCCATTTTGGCAACCCACTGTCTATCCCTTAACTGGCTATACTAGCCCATTGCACACTCCCTACCATTCTTGTATGTTACTACCAGCACGTAAAGATTACCCCCGCACCGTGGGGGGGGGGCTCGCATGCCCCCCCCCCCCCCCCCCCCCACAAAAAAATTTAAAACAAAAAAGTTTTTTTTTTTTTTTTCAATTTGAATTACATGGGACCACCTCCCCTCCTAACTGGCACCTGACTAGCGCTTAACTTGCACTTCAGCAGTTACATTCCTGCACTTCTTTTTCCTCTTTTCTAGGTTGTTGTTTTTCTAATTCTCATGTAAAGTAGTATTTATTGTTACACCATGCTTTTTTATTGCTCTTTTTGGCTCTGGTCACCCTGATGGGCCACTTGGACGGTTGTTCATGGATATACGAAAAGCCTTTCCAGTCTGAATCTCATTATTTCTTTCAAAGTGTTTTATTGATGTCTGCGTAAAGCTTTTATGTCTAAATATAAGCATCACTTGTACTCAACAGTTTAATCATTTTGACTGTTGATTTTTAACATGTGTGAATACATTATTTTTGCTTGTATCTGTTGCATCTTACTTTCCATTCCATGTGAAAAACTTATATTAGGTAAATGTGAATGTTAGTTACTCATTTATCAATGGTGATGTGTTTCACACTTTACAATAAGGCTCCCTTTTGCCAGTTATACATGTTGGTAGCTGATTAATAAATGATGATTTGTTTCACACTTTACAATAAGGTTCCCTTTGCCAGTTATAAATGATAGTAGCTGATTAATAGATGATGATTTGTTTCACACTTTACAATAAGGTTCCCTTTGCCAGTTATAAATGATAGTAGCTGATTAATAGATGATGATTTGTTTCACACTTTACAATAAGGTTCCCTTTGCCAGTTATAAATGACAGTAGCTGATTAATAGATGATGATTTGTTTCACACTTTACAATAAGGCTCCCTTTTGCCAGTTATACCTGTTAGTAACTCATAAGATTAATGAGTAGTAAGCAGTAACTTGATCTTGGATGGATGGATGGATACTTTATTAATCCTGAGGGACATTTTAGGCCATCCAGTAGCATCCAGACACAACATACACAAATCACATACACATAGGGAGAACACGTTCAAAACGAGTGGGGTAGTAACCAGTACCGTAACGGAAACACGAGAGCCCCCCCCCCACATATAGGCAAGATATCTAAAACTCAAGCTCCCTATTTGCGGTGGGCGCGCCGGTCTGTGACCTTCTGACCTATGTCGTCACTTCACTAGGCTACCTAACGAAGAAAGCACAATTAAATATATTTTTCTTTATTTCTATATCAACTCTGGAAACACAGACAAGACAATAAGGACATAGTGTGCATCCCATGTAATTCAAATTGAAAAAAAAAAAAAAAAAAACCCATGCGAGGCCCCCCCCCACGGTGCGGGGGTAATCTTTACGTGCTGGTAGTAACATACAAGAATGGTAGGGAGTGTGCAATGGGCTAGTATAGCCAGTTAAGGGATAGACAGTGGGTTGCCAAAATGAGAATCTTACCAAATAGTGAGCCGGCATCGATGTTTTAAGAACTGTGTTATAACTCATTTATAATGGCTTATTAATGACTTACAAAGGGTTTACAACCTAATTAATAACCTATTTATAAACCATTTATAAACCTTTATAAAGGGAACCTTATTGTAAAGTGGTACCCCATTTTACAATGAAATCATACTTTACAAATAAAGATGAAGTGTCCCAGTGTTGACATAATTTGCTCTTAATAGCACAGACACATTGTCAAAAGCTATCTAATATTAAGGAATCTACACTACTGACTACAGTGTAATACACTAAGTACGTATGTATAAAACTTTAATACTGTAGTTGCATTAACCAGCCCTAACCCTTATCCTTGACTCTAATCTTGTTTTAATAATGTTTTGAGGAAGATATATTACATTTACATTTACCTTTAGTCATGTAGGGACGTACAAAGGAGAGAACAATCAAGCTACGAGCAATATAGACCTAATATATGATGAAAGTATCATTCCTGTATCCTATGTGATGCTGCACATAATGGGGCAGAAACACTCTCCAGAGGGCTGTGGGATTGATTGTGCGCTGCAGTGATGTGTTTTCAGCCGAGTGTGTGTGTGTGTGTGTGTGTGTGTATGTGTGTTTAGCTGAGTGTTGCTCACAGGCAGTGGCTTGTGTTGCATAGCCTGCTGATGCCAGGCCAGGACACTTCATCACCTCTGCTTCTTTTCTCACCTGTGTGTGTGTGTGTGTGTGTGTGTGTGTGTGTTTGTGTGTGTATGTGTGTGTGTGTGTGTGTGTTTGTTTGCATGTGTGTGCATGTGTGTGTGCATGTGTGCATGTGGGTGTGTGTGTGTGTGTGGGAGAGAGGGTGTGAGAATGGCTCAGAGGTGGCAGAGCTTGTGGCCATGTCTATATGTGTGTGTGTGAGTGTGCTCTAATGTGTGTGTGTGCGCCATGGCACCTTAGCCACAGTGGAACGCTTTCGCAGTCGATATTTACAGCTCATCCTGCTTTTATTCCAGAGATGGAGAAGGGGTGAGTGTGTGTGTGCGTGTGCGTGTGCGTGTGAGTGTGAGTCTGTGTGTGTGTGGCAGGGGGCTAAAGTTGCTGTTCCCTCATCATTAGGACTCTGCATCCCACCATGCGCTCTGTCAGGCAAATCTTAGATGGAGAGATGAGAGGGGGAAACCCAGCTGTGTGTGTGTGTGTGTGTGTGTGTGTGTGTGTGTGTGTGTGTGTGTGTGTGTGTGTGTGTGTGTGTGTGTGTGTGTGGTGGGGGAGGTGAGACTGTGTGTGTGTGTGTGATGCGACTTCTCAGAAGTGGAGGGGATGAAATATTAATGGCTGAAGAAATCCTATTCTGGCTTTGTAAGTGCTGTGGCCTTGAAGCGTCATCTACTATTCATATGTTGATTATGGAAACCCAGGAAGTATTTTTCCAAAGGTCAGGCATCCCAACTTCCCAACTCCTTTTGTTGTCTCTTTTTGTGATGGCAGGGTTATATGTTTTTGTTTTATGTGTGTGTGTGTGTGTGTGTTTGTGTGTGTGTGTGTGTGTGTGTGTGTGTGTGTGTGTGTGTGTGTGTGTGTATACCCTTCAGATAAAACCTGTCATGGCTAGTAAGGTTAGAAGGACCCCATATTGTGATGGATAGTGTTGTACAGTGAGGTAGTGTTAAGCAAGTAGAGTTTCTTCCTATTCCCCTGAGCTTGGAAATACTGCTGTGCATATAAATGTGTGTGTGTGTGTGTGTGTGTGTGTGTGTGTGTGTGTGTGTGTGTGTGTGTGTGTGTGTGTGTGTGTACAGTTGCGTGTGATTGTGTAAGTGACTGTCATTGTGTGATGTGCGTGTGTGTGTGTGTGTGTGGGCCTGCATTTGTGCGTGTGTGTACTGCTGCGTGTGTATGTGTTCATTTGTGTATGTGTGTATGTGTTCATTTGTGTATGTGTGTATGTGTTCATTTGTGTGAAGCCAGACAGGATAAGCTAATGAGGGCTTCTTTCTCTGCTAAGCTGGAAGAACTGCTCCGTGCCGTCTGATATCAGTTTCACTGACCGCCCCAGGCTTGGGACAACTGGACACATGCCCATCCCCATGTGTGTGTATCTGTGCGTGTGTGCGTGGGTGTGTGTGGGTGTGTGTCTGTGGGGAGAGCTGGATATTTAATTGTAAAAGGAAAGAAGCTAAAGGAAAACTCGTCATAGCACATCTCTCAGTAATGGTTTAAATCAGCCAGTCTGTCCACCGGTCTTCTAAAGTGTCCCTGGACTCAAGTGATGTGTGACAGAGGACATCTGTTAGGACGTAGCCAAAGGTCACAGGGAACAGAGCTAGACTCTGAGGGAACCTGGGAAATCTGTGCCAAGAGGCGGCTACCTTCATGGAATATTGCTTGTGAAGTTCCGCTGCTGATTTCCATGGAGCGTTTCAGGAACGACGCAAACACGGATGGTTTGATGGTGACTCTCCCTTTCCCTCGGAAAGTGCCGGAATGAATTAGCTCTGATTGATACTGAGCCGTCTCTCCCTCTTTATGTGTGTGTGTGTGTGTGTGTGTGTGTGTGTGTGTGCGCTCCGAATTAACGTTGATCCCCCCCACTAAATTATTTCAGTCTCGTTTCCCGCAGGTGCTTGAGTTGGGGAGTCATTTAGCGTTAGCGTTAGCGTTAGCGAGGCCAAGATGGGCTGTGCCAACTCAGCATCTTCTGCAAGTATCCACTCCGCCAGATTAACATGACCAGTAAATTAATATAGTTTATTTATTTATTTATTTGCCTTTGCTGCTTATGAATAAATAAACAAACAAGGCATGAATAAATCATGCATTTCAGACAGGTTGGCTCCCACTTATGATTGGCAGACGCTGCACTGGGCCTTTTGAGTTGAGCGACACACACACACACACACACGCACACACACACACACACACACACGCACACACACACACACACACACACACACACACACACACACACACACACACACACACACACACACACACAAAGACACACTCACTCACACACACACACAAAGACACACTCACTCACACACACGCACGGAAATATTTTAGTTTAACAAGGACCAGCAGTCAATCTTGTGTTTACTGTGCAGTGAGGCTGGGGGATTTGAAGACCTTGGAAACACATGTGAAAAAAAGTGCCTTTTTCCACTCAGCACAGGAAAAGAAAATCCCTCTCTGAGGGCAGATTCTGGGTTTATTGGATTCGGAGGGGGAAGTGAGGGGGGATATGGGTGGGGGGGGGGTCAGATAGAAGTTAAAGGAGGAGAATGTGGGGTTCAGGTAGAAGTTAAGGGAAGAAGATTGTGTACCTGTATCTGTACCTAGATAACTCTGTAAACTCTCAGTGTTCTGAAGTCTGCGACTCTCTCACACACTCTCAGTGTTCTGAGGCTCGTGACTCTCACTCTCGTCTTGCGCCTCAGTGAACATTTTAATTTAGACTCTTTTAGATCATTTCACAAAACGCTTCAAATCCCACCAGCTGTGAATGAACTGGAGGCTCTGAGAGCAGATCTGATCTCTGTGCCTGTCGCTGGCTCGGCCGTCACAAACTAAACTCCTGCTGCTGATTGTCAGCCAATGGCGAGAGGTATTTTGCCAGGATTGGTCCACAAGAGTGTCAATCATTTTGCCATGCACACCAGAGCATGTAATGGTGCTGGAAGGAGGGGCTTTGAAAGGAGGTCTTAAGGAAGAGGTTGTGAGATGTCGGCCGTATCCGTCAGCTTTACCACATTCTGTCCTGTAAGCCAATCAGCTCCCCAATCTCACCACGCATTGTGCTGAGTGTTCAAGGCCACAGCTGTGCTGTTCTGTGCTGACAGAACTAGTGGTTAACCTTTCTTTCCATTCTCTCTCTCTCTCGCTCTCTCTCTCTGTCTCTCTCTCTGTTTCTCCCTCCCTCTCTCTGTCTCTCTCTCCCTCTCTCTGTCTCTCTCGCTCTCTGTCTCTCTCTCTCTCTCTCTCTCTCCCTCTCTCTCTCTTTCTCTCCCTCCCTCTCTCTGTCTCTCTCTCTTTCTCCCTCCCTCTCTCTGTCTCTCTCTCCCTCTCTCGCTCTCTGTCTCTCTCTCTCTCTCTCCCTCTCTCTGTCTCCCTCTCTCTCTCTCTCTCTCTCTCTCTCTCCCTCTCTCTCTCCGCCCAGCGCTGAGCTTCCCCTGTGTACTATAGACTCCTCAGAAACCCTGCCACACATCGACCCGCTGATTGATCACCTTTATTAGAGCCGTCACCGGGTGTGTTTGCTGATGGTTGTGTAATGAAGCCGGGATCCGTTCACTGTGTTTACTGCAGCCGGCTGAGCTCACTTTAACCCCACTGCTGCCCCAGCTGGCGGACGACTCTGGGCCGGATGTGGCTCAGGTATGGGCCGGATGTGGCTGAGGTCTGGGCCAGGTGTGGCTGAGGTCTGGGCCAGGTGTGGCTGAGGTCTGGGGTGGATGTGGCTGAGGTCTGGGGTGGATGTGGCTGAGGTCTGGGCCGGAGGCGCGTTGTTATTAGGGATGGTCTGAGTGACCGTTCACCTCCACTCCTGTTGAAAATTGCTTTAAGTATAAAGAATGTCAATCATACTGTTACTGTTGCTCGAGTTCCGCTGTCTTTTCTCTCTTTTAGCACAGGTGTCGTTCTAGAACTGTGGCGTGTTCTCCGCTTACATTCTACAAGCCAACGCTCTATATGACTGAAAGCTTGATACTTCCAAACTGCAATCGTGAGGCAGAACAGATGAAGAAGGATGACGATTTACTGCTTGTTTACTGAAAGTGATCTGTCTCCTGAATAGTTTGAGCACTAATAACTGCAGTACACTGTGGTCTTGTGTCACATTTCTATGAATGCCAGGAAGAGAGGCGATGTTTGCATCGACTGCACAAAGGGATGCGTTAAAAACACACTTCGGCTGAGAATATCAGTGTGTAAAGTGTGGAGTGTGTTGCCCTTTGTGAGGCGGAGAGAAGAGGCTGCTTGAGGAGCCATTGCCAAGGTCAAGTGCAGTCTCCAGTCTGACTGAAGGAGAGGGAGTCTTAAATAGTGGAGGTGTCCTTGCTATTGTAGGAGCAGTGCTGCTGTACCGCCGAAGTCAAAGTGGATCCGAGGAGAGAGAGAGAGAGAGAGAGAGAGAATAAGAGAAAGAGGAAGAGAGAGAGAGAGAGAGAGAGAGAAAATAAGAGAAAGAGAAAGAGGAAGAGAGAGAGAGAGAGAGAGAGGGAGATATAGACAAAGAGAGAGAGCGAGAGCGAGAGAGATATCCGCCACTGATCCGCAAGAGAGTCGGGCGGGAGGAGTGGGAGCGGGTTCTGGGATTCTGGGATTCTGTTCAGAGTTGGCACTGAGTGAGTGGGACGGCAGGACTGTAGGTAGAAACCTGCAGATACCGGCTCTGGACACAAACACCAGCACAAACTCAGGGATAGATTTACTGTTTGTGTGTGTGTGTGTGTGTGTGTGTGTGTGTGTGTGTGTGTGTGTGTGTGTGTGTGTGTGTGTGTGTGTGTGTGTGTGTGTGTGTGTGTGTGTGACGAGATGCCACGCAAAGCTGCTTTTATGAGTCTCTGAGTCACGTATGTGTCTGTAGTGACAGAGCAGACTGGCATAAATGGAAAGATGAAGAAAAGAAATAAAAGAAAAGAGATGAAGAAAAGTTGTCAAGGAAAGAAAGGAGGAAACTAGAGATGTATTACCGCAAGAACATGCAAAGTGTGAGCAGAGGTTCGGCCCTTGCCAAGCACATGATAGATTATACAGCCCTAACGGTAATTATTATAACTATATAATCACATGAGTATTCAGCACACAGCTTCATGATTAATAAAACAGTATTCCAGATCATCTGACAGCCGTCATTTATTGTGTGCAATAAGCTACATAACGCACCTAGATCAAGGCCAACATCACATCCGTTTATTATTTATTGTTCAAGTGTTAAAAGATTTAAGTGGTCCAAAATTAGTATTAATAAAGAATATGAATCATACTTACATCACATTGAAATCCTCAAAGCTAATGTCACTGAGTGTGCTGGTGTAAATGAGTGTAAATTAAGGTATGGACAAATAGTATCACTGTTGAAACCTGTTGATGGATGTAGCAGATTTATCCAATAATACACTAAGTGACTAAAGAAACCCACGTCTTTGAGAGTGAGTCAGATGGTGTATGGTGTAGCGTATGTTGAGTATACTTGGTTGCTTGGTATTACACTGAGCTACATGCACTTTGTAGTTGATTGACATTCATTTTTCCCTAAGAGGTACGTGTCAAAAGCAAAGATTGACTGTTTAGAAAATAAGGTCTTTCTAATAAAAGACGTATGGTTCAGTTGTTAACTTGTTCAAATAAAACATTTAGCCAATCTCACCGGAAGAGAAAAAACGGAGCATAATATCCTCTGTTACGGTTCTAGACATTACAGAACGTGATGGCTTACAAAAGCATAATGCATTGGCTGAGTATCACACCCAGGTCTTACTGCTTAGAAGGCAGCATTGCTAACCAGCGTACCATCAATACTGTAGTGTAAAAGTGTAGCACATGCATTACGATGGTATGACACGTCTCTGATAACCAGCCAGATATGTGAACGTAATGGAGCGGCTGAAATGACAGATTGTCTTTGTTTGCCAGCTGTGCAAGCTACCATCGACCTACCTGATCTAGTGTACCGAACATCACAATAGGCAAACGTTCCACCATCCATTTCAATGGGGAAAAAAAGAAGGATGGAAAAACGACAGTGACAAAAGAACGACAGGGGGCATTGCACTTTGTACAAGAGCACGGCTCAGGATCGGGACGCTCGTGTCAGAGTTGTCGATACCTCAGAAGCGCCAGGAGCAGAAGCAGCTCCAAACACCAGGGTAGAATAGAGACGGAATTTAAGAGCAGCTATAGTGTGATTGCTTACGCAATAATTGAGCAATCACACTGAAAAAAGCTCAAGATTAATGGCGTCTGTGTGACTCTGTGCTTCAGGGTTTTTTGATTTTTCCTCGTACTTTCTGTCTCTTTCCCGTCGCTGATGGGGACCGAGCTCTGCTGAGGGGTGTGTTTGTGTGTGTGTGTGCAAGAGAGTGAGTATGGTGTGGTGTGTGTGTGTGTGTGTGTATGTGTGAGCCAGAGAGTGTGGTGTGTGTGTGTGTGTGTGTGTGTGTGTGTGTATGTGTGTGTATGTGTGAGCCAGAGAGTGAGTGTGGTGTGGTGTGGTGTGTGTGTGTGTGTGTGTATGTGTGAGCCAGAGAGTGTGGTGTGGTGTGTGTGTTTGTGAGCGAGAGAGTGTGGTGTAGTGTGGTGTGTGTGTTCTGTTTCTTCTGTTTCTCTGTGTGTGTGTGTATGTGTGAGCGAGAGAGTGTGGTGTGGTGTGTGTGTGTTCTGTTTGTTCTGCTTCTGTGAGTGTGTGTGTGTGTGTGTGTGTGTGTGTGTGTGTGTGTGTGTGTGTGTGTGTGTGTGTGTGTGTGTGTGTGTGTGTGTGTGTGTGTGTGTGTCCTATAGAGAGTGTGTTTGGGGGCCAGCTGTATAGATCTGTTTCTCCTGCTTCCCTGTGTGTGTGTATGTGTGAGCAAGAGAGTGTGGTGTGGTGTGGTGTGGTGTGTGTGTGTGTGTGTTCTGTTTGTTCTGCTTCTGTGAGTGTGTGTGTGTGTGTGTGTGTGTCCTATAGAGAGTGTGTTTGGGGGCCAGCTGTATAGATCTGTTTCTCCTCCTTGGCTTGAGCTGCTGAGTGGAGCTGACAGTCCCCCTCCACAGACAGACATGAGAGATAAGCTTTATGAACAGAGACACCCTTCTTTCTCTTCTCCTCTCCCCCTTCTCCTTTCTCTCTCCATCCTCCTTTCTCTCTCACTCTCTTGCCCTCACTCCTCCTTTCTGTTTCTCTCTCTATCTCTCTCTCTCTCTCCTCCATTTTCTCTCTTATCATTCTCTCCTTCTGTCCGCTTTTCTGTTTCTCTCCCTATCCCTCTCTCTCCCTCTCTCCTCCTTTCTGTTTCTGTTTCTCCTCTTTCTCTTCTGTTTTTCCCCCTCTTCTCTCCCCCCCCCCCCCCTTTTTTTTTGGGTGTCTATTCATCCCCACTCGTCACTGTTACCGTGGCACCCCCATGGAGATGGTCTCCTTGTCGACGGGGCACGGTGGCGTTGCCGGTGTGCTGTCAGCGTGCAGAGCTGTGTGAAATTGGATTGCTCGTCCGTTAGCCGTGAGTGGCAGAGATGTAATACCTGATAATGCAGCACCACTCTTCTCCACAAGCGGCACAATACTTCACACACACTCCTAACGCCACTCTATTCTGCTCCACACACACTCATAACGCCACTCTATTCTGCTACACACACTCCAAACACTGTTCCATTCTGCTCCACACACACTCCTTACGCCACTCTATTCTGCTCCACACACACCTAACGCCACTCTATTCTGCTACACACTCTCCAAAAACTGTTCCATTCTGCTCCACACACACTCCTAACGCCACTCTATTCTGCTCCACACACACTCCTAACGCCACTCTATTTTGCTCCACACACACCTAACACCACTCTATTCTGCTCCACACACACTCCTAACGCCACTCTATTCTGCTCCAGACACACTCCTAACGCCACTCTATTCTGCTCCACACACAATCCTAACGCCACTGTATTCTGCTCCACACACACTCATAATGCCACTCTATTCTGCTCCACACACACTCATAACGCCACTCTATGCTGCTCCACACACACACCTAACGCCACTCTATTCTGCTCCACACACTCATAACGCCACTTTATTCTGCTCCACACACTCCTAACGCCACTCTATTCTGCTACACACACTCATAACGCCACTCTATTCTGCTCCACACACACTCATAACGCCACTCTATTCTGCTCCACACACTCCTAACGCCACTCCATTCTGCTCCACACACACCTAACGCCACTTTAAACTTCTCCACACAATCCAAACACTGTTCCATTCTTCTCCACACACGCCTCACGCCACTCCACTCTTCTCCACACACACACACACACACACTCCACACACTGCTACACTCTTGTCCACACACACACACACCGCTCCACTCTTCTCCACACACACACACACACACACACACACACACACACACACACACACACACACACACCACTCTGCTCTTCTCCGCTCTTCTCCACACACACACACACACCACTCTATTCTTCTCCGCACCCTCCAAACGTTCCTGCTTCCTTTGTTTTTAAGAGGGGGGGAGGGGGGCGGCATTCCTAAATTGGAGCTGCGGCATCTAAAGTTAATGTAGGTATCCAGCTGATGCACCTCTTCTCAGCCCCCACCCCCTGTTGGAGGTCAGCAGCCCTGTCAGTCAAGCTTAGGCTGCGGTTCATGTCTGGCTGCATTATTGATGGGGAGTGTAATGCCTCCACTCCTCCCATAAGAGCAACTGTCCCGTGTCTGACTGGACTCAACCCCCTGCTGTGTGTGTGTGTGTGTGTTAGTGTTGGGTTTCCAGGATGACGGCGTGCATTCATGACTCCTCCAGGATAATCATGGCGTCTCCTAGATACAGGAAGAGGCCTCTGCAGTATCGTGCCTGTGTTCTCTCTGCGTTTGTTTGGACTGTCATCTCTCACACACACACACACACACACACACAATCCCTCTCATCCACACATACACATACAAACTCATACGCATACACGCACACTCACACTCATACACGGATATACACACACACACACTCACCAATGGATACATACACACACACGCACAGCCCGCCCCCCCCCCCCCCCCCCCCCCTATTCCACTCTCTGCGGGTGAGACCTTCTGAGCTGGGAAGATCAGATGTGGCACCCCGGTGTTAAGCTGCAGTTTGCGTTGACAGATGTGGCAGCAGTGCAGAGGGGCAGCGATGGGCACCGTGGCCTTTTGGTGTGGGTTTGTGTGTGTGTGTGTGTGTGTGTGTGTGTGTGTGGGGCGGGAGAGAGGAGAGAGGCACTTCTGCCCAATCCAGCTTCCTGCAGGAGAGAGAAAGCTGGGGAGAGCAGGGTTACGCAATTTTGGGCCCTGGCCTGAAAAAAATACCATCTGTCAGGCTCTCGCCTGTGTGTGTGTGTGTGTGTGTGTGTGTGTGTGTGTGTGTTTGTGTGTGAATGAGCGAGAGAGAGTGACGCAGGCCAAAGTAAATACTGTTGGCATTTAAAAAGGTCTGTACAGAGAGCCTTGACATTCAGTGGACTGTCTTCTTAAGGTTAAATTTCTTTGAGACATCTGGCAAACCCACTTCTCTGGGGCCCCAGCTGCATTCAGACCGTACCCTCCCCAATTCCTCTGGTGTCACAGAGGACAGGACCGTGGGAAGCGTGAGATTGGGTGTGATTACTTCCTCTCTATTCCAGCAGTTTGTTGTAGGTTTCACCTCTTCCAATGCATCCGCTTCACGTTCTCATTTTTAGAGAGCCGCATTCCTCCTTTGCTTCAAGTTCTCATTTTTAGAGAACCGCATTCCTCCTTTGCTTCACGTTCTCAATTTTAGAGAACCACATTCATCCTCCGCTTCAGGTTCTCATTTTTAGAGAACCGCATTGCTCCACCGCTTGTGTGGGCCTTTATGCCTCTGAAAGCATTTGCAAATGAATGGACTGCTTTAATTATGTGATTTATCAAAGCCAGTTATCACGGAGAGCCCGGGCCTATTTCGCTTAACGCACAGAAAACTTTTTAGTCTGTTTTAGTTTTCTCCCCCGAGACGAAGCGCGTGATTAACTTCCCCTCCTCTTCTCCGTCGACCCGATGGTGAGTAATAGTCAACGACGCTCCGGCAGCCAACACACAGGCCTTCATTTGTTTCGCGCTTTCGTATCGGCTCACCACTCACCTTTCAGCAGCCAGAGAAACTTTGTCTAGAGTTTCACGGCGAGCCGAGTCGATATCCAATTGACTCTGATTTTATACCCTTTAATGAATGCAGGTGGAGCCTGAGAGAGTGTTTTTGTCTAGGAGACCTCTTTTCGAACGGCAGACCATTCAGAGAGGTGTCGCCGAGGTCTGCAGTTAATTACTGCAGTTAAGGTGCAAACGCGGTAGCATTAGACAACTGCACATAATGAGAAATATAAATACTCCAGTGCCTTTAGCAAATTGCTGCTCCGTAATGACTAGATGCATGATGATTTGTGCTTTTTAATCCAGTTGTAATTAGTAAAAAATAAAAAAATAAAAATTGGAATCATATTGAAATTCATTGTGGATAATGTGGATGACTGGTGAGTTTTCTTTCTTTACTTGGAGCTGGCGTGGAGAGTGAGTGTGTGTGTGTGTGTGTGTGTGTGTGTGTGTGTGTGTGTGTGTGTGTGTGTGTGTGTGTGTGTGTGTGTGTGTGTGTCTGTGTCTGTGTCTGTGTCTGTGTCCAGTGGCTGTGTGGCTGTGGCTGTTTTCTGTGTCTGTCTTTGTGTGTGTCTGTGTCTGCATCTGTGTTTATGTGTTTGTGTGTGTGTGTGTGTGTGTGTGTGTGTGTGTGTTTCCTGTTTCGCTGGGTCTTTCTCTCTCACACACACACTCTCTGTATCTCACACACACTCTGTATCTCTCTCTCTCTCTCTCTCTTCCATACTCTCTGTATCTCTCTCTCTTTCTCTGTCGCTCTTACACTCTCTGTAGCTCTCCTTCTCTCACTCTCTCTCTCTTTCTCACACTCTCTCACACACCCTATCTCTCTCACTCTCTCTCTCTATCTCTCTCTCCCTCTCTCCCCCTCTCTGTCTATCTCTGTATTTCTCCGTCTCTCTCTGGGGACTCCTGTGCTGTCATTTGAATAATACTTAAGCCCTAAATGGAGACTTTGGGGGTGACTCAATCATCTTTGCCTTAGTGGGTTGACCTGTGTGTGTGTGTGTGTGTGTGTGTGTGTGTGAACTCCCGCCTACATCTCACCCACAGCATCGCATCTTTCTCCAGAGCAGAGCCTCTCTCATCTCCAAAAGCAACACTACAGGTCATATTCCATTGGGGGACATTTGCTTAAAAAAGGAGTTCATTTCGCAGCACATTACATATCGTAAAGGTCGCCGTTGGTGGAGTTATTACCCTGAAAGGCAGGTAATGTTCTCAATGCTGTGAGGGAACAAGCAGCGACCTGGGGAACGGAAATAACAAAGAGACTAATGATGCTAATCGCTAAGTATGACATTCTATATTCATTCATACGTGCAGTGTTGCATCTGTGTTCCCTGTCAGCGCGTGTAGGCTGTGAGCAGCGCGTGTGCGGAGAGTGTGTCGTATTTACACATGCCCTTTACGGGTGCCTCTCATGCTTGAGCGGGCTGTGAGGGCCCATTACGGTTCCTGTCACACACACACACACACACACACACACACACACTCACACACACACACACACTGGCGCCGAGGGGAGTTTGGACTGTTGGGATTGCATGGCGTGAGAAACCATTCGGCAAGAAGTACGAGGTTGGCTTGGTAGTTTGGTTGGTTGGTTAGATGTTAGATTTGATATGATTACAGGGGATATACCACGTGGAGACTCAAGCAACATCAGCCCACAGTATTGCCTTCTTGATTTCCCCTGTGCAAAACCGGCACAGATGAGCACACACACACACACACACACACACACACACACACACACACACACACACACACAAGCACATACACACACTCTAATGACCCATACAGTGCATTCAGAATGTATTCAGACCCCATCACCTCGCCAAGCAGAAGCCTCTCTTCAGGGAAAGACACAGGAAAGCTCACTTGGAGTTTGCAAAAAAAGCCTTTCAGACTTTGAGGCAATTTAACTGTTTGCCCTCAATTCTAAGCATCACTGAACGGAGCAAAGTACAGAGATATCATTCATGTCTTATCAAGGAAAACCTGGTCCGGAGCTCTCAGGACCTCAGACTGGGTCGACAGTTCACCTTCTAACAGGACAGTGACCCTAAGCACACGCTTAGGGACAACGCTGTAAATGTCCTTGAGTGGCCCAGCCCTGACTTGAGCCCAGTCAAACATCTCTGAAAAGACTGGAAAATGGCTGTACACCGACAGTCCCCATCCTACCTGACGGAGCTTGAGAGGATCTGCAAAGAAGAATGGCAGTAAATCCCCAAATCCAAGTGTGCAAGGCTTGAGGCTGTTATCACTACCAAAGGTGCTTTAACTGAGTACTTGGCAAGGGGTCTGAATGCTTATGTCAGTGTGACATTTAGATTTTTCCTTTTTAATGGATTTTCAAAAATGTCTATAATCCTGGTTTGGCTTTGTCATTATGGGGTATTGAGTGCAGATTGTTGACGAAAAAGTGTATTTAAACAATAAGGCTGCAACATAACAAAATGTGAAAGTGAAATGGTCTGAATACTTTCTGTTTAGAGGAGAGACTTGGTGAGACGCAGGATAAAGAGAGGTGAGACACGAGAGACCTGGTGAGACAGGAGAGACACATGAGAGACCTGATGAGACACATGAGAGACGCAGGTGAGACAGGAGAGAGGCAGGTGAGACAGGTGAGACATAGGAGAGATTGGGCGAAGGGGTCTGAATACCTTCTGTATACACTGCATACGCACAAAGGCACATCACACCAGCGCATCATGTAAACACACAAACAACCACAACACACAAACAACCACATGCATACCCACATTCTCTCTCTCTCTCACACACACACACACACACCCACACACACACACGTATATATATATATATATATATATATTTATATGGGCACACATAATGCTAATATAGTAATGTAATATAGTGTGTTTACACACACACACAAACACAACCTGTTCATTTGATCCATTACTGGCAGTACTACTGTGAGCTATAAATGTCAGCCAAGTTTATGAGTCATGTTGGAGTTCTGCTGTGACCCCTAGAAAAACAAACAGCCCAATTTTCCTCTGGTAGAGACTCTCTCTGTGTGTGTGTGTGTGTGTGTGTGTGTGTGTGTGTGTGTGTGTGTGTGTGTGTGTGTGTGTGTGTGTGTGTGTGTGTAGTTCTGCTCTGCCCCCTAGAAAAACAAACAGCCCAGTTCTCCTCTGGTAGAGACTCTCTGTGTGTGTTTGTGTGTGTGTGTGTGTGTGTGTGTGTGTGTGTGTGTGTGTGTGTGTGTGTGTGTGTGTGTGTAGTTCTGCTGTGCCCCCTAGAAAAACAAACAGCCCAGTTCTCCTCTGGTAGAGACTCTCTGTGTGTGTGTGTGTGTCTGTGTGTAGTTCTGCTGTGCCCCCTAGAAAAACAAACAGTCCGTACGACCAGCCTAGTCCTCCTCTGCTACAGACTCTCTATGTGTGTGTGCGTGTGTGTGTGTGACGTCTAAACACACTTACCTCGTCCCCTCGCACATGGCCTATATCATCTAGTGATGTGTGTGTGTGTTTGTGTGTTAGTGGACTCGTCTTGGTCAGTTAGGTCTAAACAAACTTGTCTCAACCTCTCACACGTGGCCTACATCTTCCAGTAGAGAATATGTGTGTTTATACAGTATATATGTGTGTGTGTGTGTGTGTGTGTGTGTGTATGCATGTCTGAGATTGTGTAGACCTTACTGACCAAGGCGAGTCCACATACTATCCTCAGTCTCACACACTTGGCCTACATCCGTGTGTGTGTGTGTGTGTGTGTGATTGTGGACACGTTCACTCGCCTCGTTCACTCATGCATGACCTACATCCTCTAGTGGTGTGTGTGTGTGTGTGTGTGTGTGTGTGTGTGTGTGTGTGTGTGTGTGTGTGTGTGTGTTTGTTTGTGTCTGTGTGTGTGTGTTTGCAGACTCGCTTTGGTCAGTGCAGTCTAAACACACAAGACTCTCCCCTCACGCATGGCCTACATGCTGGACTCTCCTTATTGCGTATCACACACACACCCACACACAAACACACACACACGCACACGCACACACACATTCCTTATTGCGCTGTCGTTAGCCAAGAATTAGAGCAGAACCCTTGTGAAGGTCACAGCAGACGGGACCTAAATGAATCGGAGCTCCTTCATCTTTCTTTTCTCCTCGCGGAGAAGAAGGTGTACCATTCCCGTTTTGTTCTTGTTTCTGTGGAGCATAATAAATGTCTCTTAGCGAGAGAGAGTGATTGTGTGTTTATGTGCATTTGTATGTGTATGTATGTCTTTCTGTGTGTGTGTGTGTGTGTGTGTGTGTGTGTGTGTGTGTGTGTGTGTGTGTGTGTGTGTGTGTGTGTGTGCGTGTGCTGAGCGGCTTCGCATGATGATGAGTGCACTCTGCTCTGATGGGGTATTTTTGGATGGAGATTTTCACATTAGTTTCCCACTCAAGTGGGCTGGCACACAGCTAGCAGTCGGTGCCGGCGTGGATCACCCCTGGGCCTCATCTGGGCCGCATCTGGCCCAGAACCATCCACTGTCTGGGCTTGTAACCGCAGGTAGGTGGGGACGCTTCAGTGCTCCCTCTGGTGAGGAATAATTATGGCTTTAGTGATGGATGGGACTTTATCACAGCTGGAAGGGGGTCTTCTCCCACCCAGCTTCCATTGTCGCGCGCTCAATCAGCACTCACACAAAAACTAGCGAGACTCAAGAAGAACACACACACACACACACACACACACACATAAACGCACGCACACATGCATAATACACACGAGGGTGCTTTTAAAAAATCGAGAAAGTTATCAGTTGAATTTAGCATCAGCGAGCTGACATTATCATAACAAAGCAGGGAGTAACAATGAAGGGCCTCAGTGGCGCAGTGCCTCGGCGCGAAAAGAAGGAGAAGAAGAAGAAGAAGGAGAAGAAGAGGAGGAGGGAGACGAGCAGTAGGGCCGGAGTCGGGCGTCCTCATTGAAATGCAAATCCTCAGTCTAAATAGCGGACGCCTCTCTCACCTGCTGTGGTTGGAGGGGCTGACGCTGTGCAGTGCAGGGGACCATCTCTGTAAGAACGCTTAAAAAAAAAAAAAAAAAGCATTTGTCCGGGAAGACTGTAAGGATGCCCCCCCCCCCCCCCCCCCCCTCATTCCTCTGTCCACGCCGGGCATTGTGTCCCTCTTGAGCCACCATACGTATATTCTAATGAATGTTCTATACTGTGAGGCCTGACAGCAGGGAAAACAAAGGTGCCCCTGAATCTCCATAATCTGTACGTCTGTGAGCCAGGCTGTCTGCTTCACTCAAAGTGACTCGCTAGTCTTTCACTCGTCATGCACGTAAGATCCGTCACTGCCGATGACTTGATAACGAGAAGTGTTTTCCATAAGAGAGACACAGATATGAATGTGGACTTACAAATGCGTGGCCTCTTTACCGCGATGTTGAGAATGATTGATTGACAGACCGTCCACAATGGACTTGACCGTTGCTAATGCCTTATCAGGAAGGAGAGGACTGTCGAAGCCCACACTCGGAAAGGGAAATTATATTTTCACTCAGTCCCATTCAGCTAGCAGTAAACAATGCATTGAATGAATTGAAAGCTAAGCTCAGTCCTGATGGCTGCCAGATGCCATTTGGGTGTCCGCTACGTGAAGAAAAACACATCTGTGCTTTAACACACACCATTTTGTACAGACTATGTATGTAAACCACACTGGGAAGCGTGTTGCATCTGTAAATTGCACTGATTTTTTTAGTGGTCCACCTTTAATATACTGGCTTTAAATACATTGAATTGGCCACCACAGCTGCCAATCACACATGCCGGGTTCCTCTGGTTTATTGTTAGATTTTCATTTTTTTTATACAAATGACCTTCATCAGAATCAGAGTAAGAAATGGGTTCGTTGCCAAGAAAGTTTTCCCATACAGGGAATTTTTCTTGGTTGTGCGGAGGTCAAACTAAAATTAAGTTACCGCAAAAGGAAACATAAAATAAACTGTATAAATCTGGATTTCTGATGCACTTGATGGCTAAAATCTCCAGCAGTGATAATCTGACTGACTGTGGACAGACAGCTCTGTTGACTCCATACTCTACTGGTCCACCTCTCCAATATATCGGCTTTAAATACTTTATATACACATTCACCACATATATACACTCAACTATAACGGCCTTAATATATATTTTAAATACTTCTTAATAATAAATCTTAATTTAATAAAAATCTTCAGAGTGGTGTTTGTTGTCCATTTGATATTGAATTCAAAGGTCAGCAGCACTGATTCACCGTCCAGTTTTCACCGTCCGTCATGTTTTTACGCGTGCTCGCATCTGCTGTAGATATACATCGTCAGGCCTGTAATTGAAGGGAGGCACGGTGTGACAGCAGTGTGCTCTATCTCTGATTAAATCTGCCCTACTCAAACCATCTAGGCTCCTCAGTCTATAACCACCAGGTATGAACATGATGCCAATACGCCTTTGGCGGCGGTCAGTAAATGTTCTTTAAGCTTTAAATTAAATATTTAACTTTATTTATTTTAAGTTGTTTATTACGTCAGTCATTTCCTATTACATGGACAATCACCACTTTTCATTTTGTAATCATCCTTACTACTCAGTGATATTATCCCTGTTCTGTGACAGACATGAAAATCCTACAGTGAATAGAAATGGATGAATAGGTATTTGAAAGCTTTCGTCTGTCCTAGAGCCCTCATTTACTCAGTGTGTTGTCATAGCAAAACCAAATCAACGTTGAAGTGCAGATGCAGAAAATAATATGCTACCGTTGCACGTCCATAGTGCAGAAATGTACCTTTCAAAAATATATCCATTCTGTGTTGTTCTTCATGAGCCGCGGTATGGACGTGTCTTCAGTAACGCATAATTATATGCCACGCTATTCCACTGACAGCCTCCATCTGGAATGTCTGCGGAAAGTTGAAACCTTTGGGGAATAAAAAAAGAACGTTGTAGAAGGAACCGTCTTTTTTAACAATGACAGTTCCTCGATTTCTTTTCATGTCCTTTTAACGGCTGGTGCCCTCCAAGACACAGGTAGGGCCGTCATTACGAGGTAATATTTTTCTGCTTTAGGCGACAGCGTCGTGATTTATTTCCATAAAGGAGAAGGCATTAATATTTATGCATTGTGGAAAGAAAGACAAGGGGGAAAAAGAAGAATAAAAAGCGGTTGTTTTTATTGAAGTCATTTAAATTTGTGTTATGAAGGGTAAAGATGTGACCAGAAATCTCGGCGTGTGTGACCTGAATATATCAGCTGTAAATGAGAAGAAACAGTGATGAGCGGGAGGAGGAATGAAGCTTCTTAAGCAGCCGCTGTATAGAGTATAGATACTGACACACACACACACACACACACACACACACACACACATACTCACACACACAGTGTGTTTAATAGGTACTATTGTACATGACGAGAGGAGATCTGAAAAATACATAAATATTCCGAATTATCCTAATTATCTGTCAAATGTACCCACATGCTCACACACACACACACACACACACACACACACACATACACACACACATGCGCGCGCACTCGCTCACTTAAGCACACACTCACTCACTCACTCACACACAGACTTTAGCAAACAGACACTCCTAAAGAGATCGAGAAGACAAACACACACACTTAAATACACACAAACCAGTAAAGACATGTACATGTAAATGCACATGTAAAAGCAGACATACACTCACACACACCATAACTCCATGGAGAGAAAGAATTCTTTCACTTTGCGTTACTTTTGCCAAAAACAATTATTTGTGAGATGCTTTGATGAAAGTTTGTGTTTTATATTAGGTAAGCGTGTTTGTTTGAATGTGGGTGTGTATGTGAGTATCAGAATGTGTGTCTGTGTGTCAGAGGGAGAGAGCAATATGTCTGAAATTGTGTATGTGTGTGTGTGGGTGTGTGTGTGTGTGTGTGTTGCATAGGTGTTGACACACTAACCCCTTAGTAGGAGGGGTATATTGCCATTATTGGCATATTAAAATATCCCGGCTTCAGTGTGGCGCGTCATTTAATCAATTCCACATCGTTATCACTATGGCGACGCACCTAACAGAGCCTAACAGAGATGTTGACTGTATCGAAGGTTAACAATGAGAAGAATGCATGAGGAGTGTGTCAAAATAGATCAGTCATCACCACATTATTGTGTTTCCATTATTGTGCTTACATTTGGCTCGACGCATTAAAGTCAGGGCTGGGAAATATCATGTCCGACGTTTCAAATTCCAAGTTGTCTCGAATGCTCCATAACATCCGTGTCAGAAATAAACTAGCCTCCCTGTTACTTTCCAAAACAATGACAGGTGGACTCTTGTAAGCTGTGCACATTTATAGCAATGTTCAGACTTAAACAAAGTTGGTGTGCATCATGTACAGCGTGTTCATGTTTATCAGATTGGATGTGTGTGTTCTGACAACAGCGTAGTCTTTGTTTTGGTTGCCAGGCAGCGTCACACACCCATCCCGCCATGCCGGCTCTCCCTTTTACCCAGACGTCGATTTGGCTTTGTGTGTGTGTGTGTGGTGTGTGTGTGTGTGTGAGAGAGTGTGTGTGTGTCTGTGTGACTACCTCTGCTGCCGGCTCAAAGGCGGGACAACGGCGGGACAACGATGACCCCCCACTCTGTGTTTGTGCATTTCATACAGAATGGTGGAATGAGGACACAAGATTCCTGCCGTGAACAGGCTGTCTACTCCCCCCCCCCCCACTGTGTCCTCACCTGTGAGAGCTGAGGTGTGAGGAGAGGTCAGCTGTGAAACAGGGAGCACTTACTATTTTGCATCAGTAGCCTGTCCCAAAAACACACACTTGTGCACACACAGAGAGAGAAACACACACACACACACACACACACACACACACACACACACACACACACACACACACACACACACACATACACACACACACACTTGTGCACACACAGAGAGAGAAACACACACACACACACACACACACACGTGGGATTTTGACTTGGGTGTAGTAAAGCTTTGTCACACCACTCACTCTCTCTCACTCTATACCCTCTTCCCATTACGGCCTGGCAAGGTGTGTGTGAGTGTGTGTGTGTTTGTGTGTATGTGTGTGTGTGTGTGTGTGTGTGTGTGTGTGTGTGTGTGTGTGTGTGTGTGTGTGTGAGTGTGTGTAAGGACAAGGGAGGGAAAGAGGGAAGAGAATGCATTTCATTGCTGTTATAGCTTTTACATGAACAGACAGACACACACACACACACACACACACACACACACACACACACACACATACACACGCTAATGAAATGACACAGACTAATGGAAAACATATCACTCCATCTGTTCCCCAACGGTGATAAATTATCTTTTATTTGTCATAGAAAATTTGGGGGGCCCTGTTTTGACGGCAAATACGGTTGGCAGAAGCGCCATATTCCGTCCGGACGGGTTGTCTTAAATGCCGGCGATAAATTATACCTTCCGGCAAGTCGAGTATTTTGGATGTAGGCATGTTGTGTCATATTCTTCTCTGACAGGGAACATTTGAATGGGCCAATCACAAACCATCACTGCCCAAGTCTCTCGAGCAAAAAGTATCACACATTATCCAATACTAATTTCTGTATTAGCAAGAAAGCAGGAGAAAACCTGTGTTATGAGTTAATGCAATCAATCCATCTCGATTATCCTCAAAGTTAACACACGTCCTGGCAGGCTTTTAAAAAAGAATAAAATGTTTGTTTTAAAAGGTAAAAACCCTGTGAAAGACTTCAGCATCTGGGAAAAGGCAGTCTAATTTGTTTGACTTGTTAATTAAATGCTCAAGGCAGCAATACACAAATGCCATCCATGATGTAAATACACAATAATGACTTCTTATTATTTCACACTAACGATTTCATGTTTTTTCTGTTCTCATATTATAGTCTAATTACACTTAGGCAGAAGAAGAAATGCCACGCCACACCAGCACATTTTCCACAAAATATCTTTTTTCTTGGCTGCAGAGGAATGCAGAAAGTGATTGCATTCAGGTTGGTCAAGGTTCATCAACAGAAACAACCTCCCATATCTTATGCCCTCCCCATTTATGTAGACTACTGCTCACTGCAGCTCCATATGTTATGAACAGAAAATAGGGCTGACCTCTCCTGCTCCCACAAGCCACACTGCAGAAAGTGCCAGAATGTCTGCAGAAACAATTCACATTTCAGCAAAGATGCAAAAGACATACATTTTTCATTTCAGTACCTAGCTCCGAATTGGCAAATGTGTTCCATTAGATACATTTAGATGATTAAATTGAATATGTATCAGTTGTTACGCATGTTTGGACATTTTACATTCTACATCTAAATAAATACTCCAGAGTGGCTATAAGATGGGTTACATTGATCTTGACAAAAATGCATGGAATCTAAGTGACCAAAACAGTTAATTTTTTTCACTCAAAATGACACCGGCTTCCCTAATTAACAAACTAACCGTCAATTCGAAGGGATGTTACAGGGAAGCTACAGTTGTGTGTCGACGAATTGAATAGTTTTGAACAACAGAAAAAGCACTACGGTTTATTCCTTGTGAAAGCCCTACAGTCCAAACGTGTGGCGATATAGCCTGATATAACCTGTGGCCACCTTCTTAAATTGCAATCTGGTTTGACGCATTCAGTTTAAAGGGATTGCTCGACTATGCTATTGGCCGGCTTTCGGTCGTTACCTTACCCCTCACTCAGAATATGCTGTGAAGATATTCCTGGAAATGATGCTGATTTGCGAGTCATTAGGAGAGGAAGACAAACGTGACCACTGCAGACACTGAGCTGCTGTCTCTGTCCGGCGTGTGTGTGTGTGTGTGTGTGTGTGTGTGTGTGTGTGTGTGTGTGTGTGTGTGTCTGTCTGTGCGTTTGTAGTTCTGGAGGATTTTGGAGTGCGTTGTTCTGTAATGGGGATGAGAGATTGATGGCACACTCGGATGGGATGAAGAGCACATAAATGCTGCTGAGATATTTCACACACACACACACACACACACACACAGACACACACACACACATACACACACACACACACACACACACTCATCTGGGATGAAGAGAGCGTAAACGAGATATATCACACTCTCACACTCATATTGTCAGAAGGACAAACAGACACACAGACACACACGCACACACACATATTAACACACTCATCTGGGATGAAGCATGCATAAATGCTGAGATATATCACACACCCACACACACACACACACACACACACACACACACACACACACACTTGCCGGGGATGAGGAGAGCGCAAACTGTGAGTGATGTCACACACACACACATGCTGGACACACACACACACACACACACACACACACACACACACACACTCGTCGGGATGTGGAGAGCGTAAACTGTGAGTGATGTCCCTCTCGTCCGCAGCACTGCAGCGTTTCATCAGCTTTAACGGCCTCATTTAAAGCCATTTAATGACTCTTAGAAACGACCAGGCGGACAGAGAGAGTGAGAGAGTGAGAGAGAGAGAGAGAGAGAGAGAGGGGAAGAGAAAGGGCTGCGCTCAGGGCATCAAACGTGGCCAAGGCCTCCTTACACACAGATTCAGACACACATTAACTCGCATACAAACACACACATGCAGTCACATAGACAGATCCACACACACATGCAGTCATGCACAGCCACACATAGACACAGACACCCACCCACCCACACACACGCTCACACACAAACACACTCACACACACACACTCACACACACACACACTCACACACACACACTCACACACAGCTCCTTTTCCAGCTCTATTCCTCGATTCGTTGTTAAGTGGCCTGTGAAGTGAGGTGAGGGGCTGCAAGGTTTCCTGCGTGTGCTTAGCTGCCATGCAGTCCTTTGTGATCTCCTGCTGGTTGCTGTGCATCTGCCAATGTAAATGCACACAGCTCCCAGCCAATCAGCAAACAGCCAGTGAAGTCCCTGCCAATCAGCACACAGCCAGTGAAGTCCCAGCCAATCAGCACACAGCACGTGCAGTTCTGTCTTCTACAGAATTTAATAGTGTGGAAGACATGCATAGTATATATCACCAGATCAGACTTTTTTTCTTCTTTAGAAACTCTTTGGCAGTGTGCTTTGGATCGTTATCATGCTGGAATATTCACTGGCATCCATGGTGCCATCTATAAATGTCATCTCCCCAACACCCATGCAGCCCCATATCATCACACCTCCGTGCTTCACTGTCGGAAATATTCATTCACTCTGGTAGTCCTGGCCAGGTTCATGCCACACATGCTGGACCCCATCTGAGCCGAATGTGTGTGTGTGTGCTGGACCCCTTCTGAGCCGAACCAATTTATCTTGGTCTCATTTGACGACAGAATGTGCTCCAAATATTCATCAGGCTTCTTTTCACGTTCTTTAGTTTCATCTTGCAGTTTTGTGCCAATTTTGAATCATTTGACATTCAAGAGCTATTGCACAGGGGTGTACTAACTTTATCTATTTATATATGTGTGTGTGTGTGCGTGCGTGTGAGTGTGTGTGTGTGTGTGTGTGTGTGTGTGCGTGTGCGTGTGTGTGTACGCGTGTGTACGTGTGTGTACGTGTGTGTGCGCGTGTGTGTGCGCGTGTGTGTATTTACGTTTGTGCCTGTGTGTGAGTGTGTGTGTGTGTGTGTGTGTGTGTGTGTGTGTGTGTGCGCGTGTGTACGTGTGTGTGCGTGTGTGTGTGTGTGTGTGTGTGTAATGGTGGGTGAGGATGAGCGGGTCCTGCCGAGACCAGATCTGTTCTGTCACCAGCTCCAATCTTTGAATAACTGTCATTAATTTCACATACGTGTTATTTAGGGTTAGGTTAAAGTTATGGTTATATGAAGAAGACCAAATATATTGTAAACATAAGTAGGTGTTTTACTGCACGTAAAGGAACTCTTCCCTTTCGCAAACAGTTCCACGGAGGGAGATTGTGAAATAAGCCTGTATTTCTCATCTTCAATCTTCACGTTTAATAAACAACTGGCTGAGCTTAACATCTATTATGCATATGCAGACGTATTTGTACACATGGCACATAGGCATTTAATGCATACAGTCTATATGCACATCCCATTAGACAGAAGATAGCAGACGTCTCCAGTGAGATAAGAGAGAATATGTATCTCACAGTGGCGCCTATATCCTATATAAACACATGGGTTTGGGTTGGGGGCGGTTTAAATGCAATTTGCAATAGTAATGGTAATAGTCACCAGAATGATCATTTGCTGTTATTGGTTCATTACAGCAGAAAGGTTATTTGAAAACTCTCCCTGTGACTCGTGTGACGCATGTGTGTTGGCAGGTTGCAGTCTTTCGGCATTTAAGCAGAGAGTATTAGTAGATTCACCTGTATAGTGGGCTGTAGGTCATTACTGGGTCGTCTTTAGGGGAGAGAGAATATATGAAATCTCCCACTGTGGCTACGATCTACACAAACGTGTCTGTCTGCACCAGTCTACACAAACATGGCTGTCTGCTACGATCTACACAAACGTGTCTGTCTGCTACGATCTACACAAACATGTGTCTGTCTGCACCGGTCTACACAAACATGTCGGTCTGCTACGATCTACACAAACGTGTCTGTCTGCTACGATCTACACAAACGTGTCTGTCTGCACCGGTCTACACAAACATGTGTTTGTTTGCATTTAAACACTTATTAGTAGAGTCGCCAGTGAATGTGTTATTGATGCTGTGCTTCTGTCACAGCATGGGTGTGGAGAGAGAGGGAGAAAGAGTGTGTGAAAGAGAAACACAGAGAGCAAGTGAGGACAGAGGATAATAGAAGAAAGATAAAGAAGCAATAAGAGGGAAAAGGAGAGGAGTAATAACAATAATACAAGAAAGAGAGGATTGAGAGAGAAAGAGAGGAGTGAGAGAGAAATAAAGTAGTGATGGAGAAAGAGAGGATTGATAGAGAAAGAGAGGAGTGAGAGAGAAATAAAGTAGTGATGGAAAAAGAGAGGATTGAGAGAGAAAGAGAGGAGTGAGAGAGAAATAAAGTAGTGATGGAGAAAGAGAGGATTGAGAGAGAAAGAGAGGAGTGAGAGAGAAATAAAGTAGTGATGGAGAAAGAGAGGATTGAGAGAGAAAGAGAGGAGTGAGAGAGAAATAAATGAGTGATGAAGAAAGAGAGGAGTGAGGGAGAAAGAGAGGAGTGAGGGAGAAAGAGAGAAATGGAAGAGAAAGAGAGGAGGTCTAGAAAGAGAAAGAAAAGAGGAATGTAAGAGAAAGAGATAATCAGAATCTATGAGGAGTGCTAAAGAAACAGAAGATGAATGAGCAGGAGAGATGGTCAGGAGGTAGCGGAGGAGACTAATGAGGAGGGTAAGAGGAGTGTGGAGCAGGAGAGATGGTCAGGAGGAGCGGAGGAGACTAATGAGGAGGGTAAAAGGAGTGTGGAGGAGGCGCTAAAAGACACATTATGTGTTAGAACAGAAGATTAGACACAGATCCAGAGGTGTTCTCTAACCCAACAGCATCTCTTCTCCTCCCTCTAATGCTCTCCCTTCTTCTCAGTGACACCGCCGTAATTGTGGCTTATTTTCAGAAGCGTTTCTTTCTGTAAAGATCTCTTAAGTAGTATCATTACGGCTGTCTGCGGTGCCGGCTTTGGCAGCAGTGCCGGACTGTGATCCGGACGTAGATGGGGTGTGGATCGGTTTGCCCATTTGTGACGCAAAGCCCGATAAATCCACAGAGGGCCCAGTCATAGTAGTTCTGGAAGAGACCCGGCTCTCGTCCGGCTTTGACCCGGCTCTCATCCGGCTTTGACCCGGCTCTGGGTCCGGTGTTTCCATCCCAGAGTCGGTCATTATCTGGAGCATTACCTGAGTGCTGATTCAACACAACACACTGACTGGATCGATTTTGTGAAAACGGGAAAAAGGGGAAATAAGGAAAATAAATAAATAAATAAAAATGTGGACTGAAATCAATATGGCTGCCAGAATGATCTAAAGTTATTGTTTGGTTTATTGCCAGCCTTTTCTTTGCCTTTTCTCTATCTCTCTCTCTCTCCCGCTATCTCTCTCTGTCTCTCTCTCTGTTTGTATCTCTCTCTCTCTGTCTCTCTCTCTCCCGCTATCTCCCTCTGTCTCTCTCTCTCTCCCTCTCTATCTCTGTCCTTCTATCTCTCTTTGTCTCCCTCTATCTCTCCCTCTCTCCCTACCATCCTGGTTGGAGTGTCCTGATTGCTGTGGGGTAAACAGCCCTTTGATTTTCTCCTGCAGTAGTTAGTTATCAGAGGAGTTAATAACACATCAGTGAGCCCAGGGCAATCCCAGAGGCGCAGACACACACAAACACACACACACACACACACACACACACACAGACACACAATCAGTCAATGGGCACTAGGCCATAATAGAAGTGTGCAGGAGCTCTAATATACACACAGTATGGGGCCAAACACAAGACGCATTTCTAAAAACGCGACGCTAGCAAAACTATTGTTTCCTATGGTACGGCGCGCCTTTCGTGCGTGCCTTTTATGCGCCGCGCGTTTTTCTAGCGTTAAAGTTAAAATATTCTCAACTTTTCAGCGCAATGCGCGGAGGCGCAAAGCTCATCAATGTCACATTCGGCCCAGGCAGCCAATCAGATCCAGCAATAGGCGGGCTTTACCACTTCCTTCTTGTTTTGATGCCGGTAGATGTGGTAGGAACGGTCATAGACATACTATATACTTGTATATGTGTCTATGGGAACAGTGGGACAATGGCAAATGCAGGCGAAAGGTTGATGTTAGCGGTATTTAATTACGATGACTATATAATTACATTTTTTTCCAGCGTCGCAATTTGATTTGCTTGCGCACGCAGCCCAGCTTCACAGGCGCGACCAGGCTGTTTTGCCCGGCGCGCTTTGCCAAGGCGTTTTTGAAGCGTCTGCGACTGTAGCAACGCGTCTCGGTTTGTTCAGCCCCTAACTCTCTCTCTCGCACACACACACACACACAAACGCACACAGTGGGCTGTCCAAGGTGGTGGAGGTGATCTGGAGACACTTTTAATTATCTCACACACCAGCCTTCTATTGGGTTTGACTGAGGGAAAAATCGACCAAAAACAAACAACTAACAACCAAATGAGTTTGAGGGAGTGAGAGATAGCCTGGCAAAGGGTAGAGAGAAAAGAGAATGAGAGAGAAATGGATGAGAGTGGAATGAGAGTGGAATGGCAGAGCTGGTTCATACAGTGTGTTCTGAGTATGCTGTGAATGGCCAGCTTCTGCCAGCACCTGCTGCAAATGCCCAGTATGTATGTCTTTGTGTGTGTGTGTGTGTGTGTGTGTGTGTGTGTGTGTGTGTGTGTGTGTGTATATGCGTGTGTGGGTATATGCATGTGCGGGTATATGCATGTGCGGGTCTGTTTGTGTGTGTGTTTTGTGTGTGTGCATGTTTCCTTCCAGCTCCACTTTTGGATTCCCAATGGGCAGCAGAGAACTACTGGGAGAGAGAGAGGGGGGGGGGGGTTCTGATGGTTTGCCAGCTTTGCCAGAAACATTCTCCTGAGTTGGGCTGTGTTTGTGATAGAGTTGTGCTGAGTTGGGCTGTGTTTCTGAGAGTTGTGCTGAGTTGGGCTGTGTTTCTGAGAGAGTTGTGCTGTGTTTCTGAGAGAGTTGGGCTGTGTTTGTGATAGAGTTGTGCTGAGTTGGGCTGTGTTTCTGAGAGAGT
>NC_045166.1:15377899-15380399 GCF_900700415.2 Clupea harengus
TTTTCGCAGCGGTGAATATCAAGAAATATTCACCTGCGAACGTTGGGATGGCCCATTCAAATCAACTGTACTTTTTGGAACATTCTGAAGAGCCGTATAATAATAATAATTATTATTATATTATAAATATTATTATTATTATTATTGTCTAATATTTATTTGTTTTTTTACTCTCCCCCCTCACCTCTCTCTCTTTCACTCTCCCTCCCTTCTGACCTTCTTGCTCTCTCTTTCTGACCGTGACGTTGTGTGAGACGCAGGATTCTCAATCTTATAAAGGCCCCATTCCCTCAGATACAGAGAATGGGGAGTCTTTGTTGTGCATTTGTTTGTTGTTTGTTGTTGTTGCCGCTTTGTTGTGTTTTTTACATAGTTGCTGACTGCATGTGAGGCTGGATGATATTGATTAAGACAAGGAATGCTCACTTTCCATATGTCACTTTTCCACAGGAGAAGTGTATATGGGCCATTCTACCGAATTGGTGCAAAGTGTGGTCCCACATCAAGAAAAACTATTTACAAAACAATTAAGTGTTCAGACATAGATATTTACTAAGAACATGTTATGGTCTATTTAAACCCAAGACATTAAATGAGATAGGGAAAGCTAAATATATACAAAATCATCATTTATAGGGTACTTTCTATTGAGAAGTAGCTGTCCCTAACCCTGACATCTAAATTTCAGTTATCAAAAATAACACTTTTTAGATTTTTTTGATTTTTTTCAATTATCTAATTTCAAAGATCTTTATGATTAAGTTTAAACAGAACGTGGAAGATTTAGATTTATTGTGGGTTTAATTAAAAAAAAAAAACTATACTCAAAAAATCATGTCCATAGTTTTCATGTCACTACCGAAACACAGGAGTTTTAGTCCGTTGGCTGAGCCTGTTTTTTAGCCACACCCCTGCATTTATAGCCAGGCAGTGATACTGCATCCCTGTCCCTCATGGCTGAATGGTAAGTAGCTAGATCCCATACTTTTGATATAAATGTGTTCCAAAGTCTGAAAATCAGTGTGTAACCTTAAGAATTGTCACTACCGAACACCTTTTTTTCTTTAATTAAGTAAACTTTTTGGGGTTTTATGCAAAGTATTATGTTTGTTTGTGTGTACACCTCTTCAAAGATTTGTTTGCTAGCCATGTGCTTGCTAGAATTATTTATTTATGCTCAAATTTAGCTAGAATTGTCACTACCGAAACAGTCACTACCGAAACAGCCACTACCAAAACATATGGTAAAGTTTCGGTAGTGACATGATCGTTTCGGTAGTGACATGATCGTTTCGTTAGTGACAAAATGGAATGGTAAGTAGTTCAATCCCATCATTTTGAAATAAAAGTGTTATGTGGACTAAATGGTAAAGATGTAGATAATGCTGATTTCTATCTGAAATTGTTCAGGAGAGAAAGAATCATAAGACAACAAAATGCCAAAAGGAAAAAGTGGAGCAGAGAGGCTGAGAGAATACCGACAAAGAGTGAGGGATGACCCAGTGAAACACCAAGAATATTTAAGGAAGGAAAGAGAAAGAAATAAGAAACGAAAGGAAGGAAAGTTGAAATGTATCAGTGATTTATCCAACAGGGAGCAAAAGAAGGTCAGAAAATCATGGAGGAAAAGACAGCAAAAGCACAAAACATTTGTGTTTTTAATATTCCCAACCTAAAGCATGGTATGAGTTAAGATTAAGCAATAAGGTTGAGGAAATATGATACAACCTTGCAAACAAAATAGCTACCGAAACAGTGCTGTCACTGCCGAAACAGTGCAGTCACTACCGAAACACTGGATGTTTTGTAAAAAATAAAGTATATTGAGTTATCAACTCAAATGTTATGATACTGATTGGTTTAATGTATGTTCAATTTCATCAATCATCAACTCTGGAATCAATATGATCAGTATTTTGCATTTTACAAAGAAATATTGCACTTAGATTTTGATGAATTGTATAAATTGAACTTTGAAATTTGGTAAAAATTTAATTTTTATTGATTTCATTGTGAAAAACTTCAAGAAATATTTGTAAAAATACTCTTCAGAGAAGGGAAGGAAACACAATCTGAACAGGTTAATAATAATACGTTTTTACTATAGTTTATTATTATGTTTCGGTAGTGACAATTTTTGGGAGAGGAAAAACATTCCAACACATTCTGAAAATACAATATAAAAATTGACGGTTAATTTACTAGATATGTGTACTTTAAAACATACAAATTTTCAAAATATATTCCAACCTGACTTTGCACCAATTCGGTAGAATGGCCCATATATGTGTGTGTGTTCATGTGTGTGTGTATGTGATGGGACTCCATGCCTCAGTTTTTAAAAGAGGCGATATGTTTTAAAGCTAGTTAGAGTGTGTGTGTGTGTGTGTGTGTGTGTGTGTGTGTGTGTGTGTGTGTGTGTGTGTGTGTGTGTGTGTTTTAAAGCTAGGTAGAGCGAGAGAAGTTCATGACACCTGTTTATCCTCTCAATCCTAAAAAA
>NC_045166.1:15385399-15397899 GCF_900700415.2 Clupea harengus
TAAAAGTGTTATATCAAAATCAATTGTTATTATTGTCATTTTTTTAATTACACATAATAAATATCCAATTCATTTAATTCGAATTCATAAAAATAAAATGAATTATGAATATATAAGAAATTAATTATTATTTCATTACTCTTTTAAATTTTAAATAATTGTATGCATTTAAATATTTTTTAGAATATGTCAAAACATTTTTTTCTACAACCTCTCCCCTCCAGTTCAAAAAAAGCAGAAAGTTCAAAAGGTCAAATTAAGTTATTTTCTGTGTGTGTATATGTGAGTAGGCATATGTGAGTGTGTGTGCGTGTGCGTGTGTGTTTTAATGAAGTCTTTCTCTGTGTTTCTATTCTTTCCTTTTGCGCTGATTCTGGAAGGTTCTGGCGTGACGGCTCACGTCCCACGGACTCTTGCTACAGCTCTTTTGTGTGGCATTTGAAGCATTTCAGCTGAATTGAGCGCTAAAACAGATCTTTTCTTTCTTTCTTTTTGCTTTTCTCTAGCTTCCCTATGTTTCTGACCAGCATTGTGTCAAATATAATTAAGCTATATTTTAAAATAATTATAATTACAAATATAATTTCTGAAAGGATAGCATGGATTGGATCAATGAGATTCCTGTTGTGTCCAGTGTTTATTTTTTTCATTTGACCTAGTAAAACCTCATGAATTTATGAATAAGAAATATACACCCATCATTTTTATTTCTGTTCCAATTCAAATTCTCATCATAATATTTTCTGACTACATTTCCATTCTTATTCTTGTTCCAATTCAGAATCTCATTCCGACTCTGAACATTCTAGTTCCAACTCTCATTCCGACCCATACTCATATTCATTGGTGTTCAGATAGTCCTTGCCACATATATTCCTGGGATAGATTATTATTATTATTATTAGATTATTATTGTGTATGTATGTATGTATTTATTTGTATGTGATATGCATTATTCGGACCTCCGACCTGCTCCAGACTGACCCACCCTTCTCCTCTGCTTTCTCCCCAGGCAGCAGGTCTCTCTCCTGGGGACTCTCAGACCCCCGGCCTCCTCCTGGCGCCGGGGGTGCGGTGGGGTCAGACGCCCATCAACCAGTCCACGCCGTGGGAGACTGATGAGCCACCGGTCAAACAGCACAGAGAGGCCGAGCCCACAGGTATGTGTATATATATGTGTGTGTGTGTGTGTGTGTGTGTGTGTGTGTGTGTGTGTGTGTGTGTGTGTGTGTGTGTGTGTTTGCAAGCAGCACATCTGCAGGGCAAAGCTCTGTGTGTGTGTGTCTGTCTGTCTGTGTGTGTGAAATTGCTTCTGTCTCACTGTCTCTCTCTCTGTGTGTGTATGTGTGTGGAACTGTTTCCAGTTGTCTGGAGGCTTGTGTGTGTGTGTGTGTGTGTGTGTGTGTGTGTGTGTGTGTGTGTGTGTGTGTGTGTGTGTGTGTGTTGCCCATGGGGACAGTGTATAGCACCTTTCTAGGGCATAGCTGAAACCCCATGCAGTGTAAATCAGGCCTCTGCAGGGTGATGATGAATCTAGCTTGTTTATTTATTTGTTTGTTTGTTTGTTTGCTTGTGTCTTCTGGTTATTTACTCCCCTCTCTTCCTATGCTATTTTGGGACACACTTTGCCTTACATAACCCTTACAGGATTAGAACTACCTAATAAGTTTAACATTGAGCAGAGAGGCAGCAGCACATTAATACTTTGTAATGATATCAATCCAGGATTAAGGTTAGAATTAATTTTTTTGTATTCAATTAAATCAAAACCATATACAAAGTATCACATCACAAAGGCACGTCCTAAACAAGACAATGGATTAGAACAAGGCCCTAGGGGTAAGACATATTAAAGAATTATGCATGTTGAGGTAATCAAAGGGTTGTTTCATAGTGGTCGTTAATTTTGTACACTGATATTAATGGTGTAGTTTCAGTGGAAGAAGGGCTGTATAACATAAACTGATATAAACCTTCTATTTCATGGTGAAGTTCTTATTATCATTAAAAACTGCATGGAACCTGTTCCTAAAGGATGTTTATCACAACAAATAGCTTCAGCTGAACCAGCTTCAGTTCAGACTCCTCATACAAAACTGCTGTGGGCACATGCTGAAGGATATCCATCCATCCATCCATCCATCCATCCAGTCTGTAAGTGAGTGAGGTGCTTTATCTGTGTTGATGAGATTTAGACAGCCGTGGACACACACACCCACACACACACACACACACACACACACACACACACACACACACACACACACACACACTAACCATTATTGTGCAATTTGACACACACACACACACACACACACACACACACACACACACACACACACACATTCACACACACATTCACACAGTCACACACACATCCACTTAAAGAAACACACACAAACACGCCCAATGCATTTGGTCGCTTTGGCTAACTTTGTAGCTCCACGTTGGTGGAACGAACTGCCTAACCGGTTCTAATGCTCGTAGCTTGACTGTTCTCTCCCTTGTAGCGTCTGCTAAATGACTAAATGTAAATGTAAAATGTAAACTTCCGAGGTGACTAGATGGGATTTTGAGAGTTTTAAAATAAAGTGTCCTGCTGTTTGAGTGAAATAGCCACACACACACACACACACACACACACACACACACACACACACACACACACACACACACACACACACACACACACACACACACACACACACACTCCGGTAATGGCAGTACACACTCTGCCCTTCACATGAAATGGCATGTTGTTTCTCTTCGTGGGTGTTTCTGGATGCGGCGTGTTGAAGCCTGGAGGGTTTATTTCAGACTGAGGACACACTGCAGCTGAATGGACATGGCTGAGGATGTTACTGGAAAGACGTCAGACAACGCTACAGGAAATGATAGCTTAGACTAACGGCAGGCTGTAGACAAAACCCCTGAAAGGTTCGCACAAGCTGTCCAAGATAGGTACATTAAAATGGGAAAATGTCTGCACACTTCACTTAACAGCCTTATGAATGGTGAAAATGCAGACATTTAAGGAATTTAAAATTAAGAGTGTGGACATTTATCTTTCTAGAGCAGAGCTGTGCCTGAAGGGCCAATTTTGACGATCCCGCTGAAAATATGTCAGATATTTCTACAGGAAGTACGCACAATTCCACTCTGCCCAAGTGTGTGTTCAAGGAGAACTCGGTGTACAGGCCAGGCATGTGAAGGAGGAGTAAAATGGAGTTTGGTGATGATGAAAACAACCCTGAGATGACGGGGGTGGGGGGGGGGGGTAACGCTGAATGTCCCTGCTTGTGCATGACCAGCATCACTCAGTAGACAACACCTAGACAACATCTGATTCTATGGCAATGAGAGTCGGATGCTCCTATGACCTGACCACCCAAGGGGGGGGGGGGGGTTAACATCCTGAGTGTGTGGTTCTTGAGCCAGTGGTCAACTTTTAGATGGGGGGGGGTCCATGTTGAGTGTTTCCGGGTGGCCCTTTAGGGGTCTGTGGCCCCCTGGGGAGTACACAGTGGGGGTCCTGTTGAGCGTGCTCAGTAGGGAATAAGCTGGGGGGGGTAGAAATGGGGGGGGGGGGGGGGGGGGGGGTCATTGTTAGTGTTGTGTGCAACTCAGCGGGAGTCCATTCCACTCAGGTTCCTATGCAGAGAGAGAGAGAGGAAGAGAGGAGGACAGAGAGAAAGAGAGGGAGAGAGAGTGGGGGAGAGAGATGTCACTGTTGCGGATGTCATGTTGCCTCACATAAAGCAGAACGCAGGTGTGACGTTACACACACACACACACACACACACACACACACACACACACACACACACACACACAACAATGCTGTCATTAGCTGCAAAATCAGTGACACACTTAATTTATCACGAGCAGCAAGACTCCAAGGGATAGCAGCGTGAATTAATTACCACTGGCTATAGAGAGTTAATTCTGACGCCAGTCTCGGAGAAAGTTCTAGAAAAAGTTTCGTTTGAACAGAAAAGGGGCAGACTGCAGATTCACCCCTGTTGTTAAGCTTTTAACTTATTTGCAATTTAATTTCCGCTTTTCAAAAAGCGAACCCTGCAATTCCAACAATGTACCCCTGATTGAAAAGTTGAGATAGAAATTCTCAGAAAGAATGGAGCGTTGGAAAAGAGCGTTCATGAAACGACTCATATTTCATCTGCATTAATTTTAATTACAAGAGTACAGGAGAGCAATCAAGACCGGGATCCATTTAATGTTAATGCAATTACTTTTCCCTTCTAAAGCCTTTCATTAGCTGTACAGACGAAGTCCTCAAATGCAAATAGGAGAGCACGTTGGCCAGTGCTAATGAGGTCCCCCTTCAAATATAATTATATATATATATATATGTATGTATATATATTATACCCACAGCCTGATTATTGTTCAAATCCTTTAACAGCCTCTGTTGAAGGAGGACATAGGCACGCATCCTTTAATAGCCTCTGTTGAAAGAGGACGTGGACACAAATCCTTTAATAGCCTCTGATGAAGGAGGAAATGGGAGCTGATGTTAGTCTGGAGCATGCGTCTTGGCCGTGGTCTTCTGAAAAACCTCCAGATTGCCCCGACCCAGAGGTCACTGACGTTCTGGTTCTGTAGCAGCTAATCGGGTCAGAAAAGGGGAATCCTGGTGAGGGCAGAAACAGTGGAGATTAAGAGGTCCATTTGAGGTGATTATCTGTGCGATTGCTAAATTATGCACACTCATACAGACGCTCTCCGCCCACTCACACACACACACACACACACACACACACACACACACACACACACATGCTCTCCGTCCACTCCGAGGCCTGACCCTACCCCATCCATCCCCCGGAGCCCCCTGCTCTTCTTCCGCAATGCATCCTGGGCCAAGGTCATGAATAATGTTTTTTAATCTGGCTTTCTCTCGCTCTTTCTCCCTCTATTTCTCTCTCTCTCGTTCTCTCTCTCTCTCTCTCCTATGTCGTATAATTTACCCTATACACACAGAGCCCGGGTTATTTTAATTCCTTATCTCTCAGATAGTGTGTGTGTGTGTGTGTGTGTGTGTTTGTTTATTACTGTGAGAGAGAACGAGAGAGATTTAGATTTAATTTATGTATGTCTTTGTGTTGTGTGTCTATTATTGAGTGTGTGTGTAAGAAAGAGAGAGAGAGAGCATTTGTGCATGTATGCATATCTGCATATTTCATTCATGAAATCCATCAGATCAGGAGTTATAATTGCACGTGGTGGACCCTTTGTTCCCATACGCCACCTCTTCTCTGGACCCCAATGCATTCTGGGTAGAGCAACTCAGCCTCAGGACAGACCTCTGATGCTCAGGTTCCCTCCACTGTAGCTCATCCAATCACATCGTCACCCTGAGAATAGCCAGATTTGGGCTGGAGCAGAAACATATACTTACACCACTGGTGTTGCTTTCACTGCGCCTCTGAAATCTAACATGCTTTTGCTTTCCACCAAGCTAGATTAGCCTCCGTGACAACTCTCTGGGTGTGTGAAATCTACCCGTTTCTGTGTGTGTACGCGTGTGTGTGTGCGTGTGCGTGTGCGTGTGCGTGTGTGTGGGGACATAAGGCATGAGGAAAGTGTTTGGTTCACACACTCACAGATGCCGAGAGATACATAGCACTTCTGCATAAATCATACACACATACACATACACACACACACACACACACACACGCACCCTGCTGATAACAAGCCAGTTATTTATAAATGTGTGGTGTTGACTTGTTCTGCCCATTGTGTTTTTGCCCTTGGACTCTCTTCCAGTCTTCTGTTGCCCCATTAAGAACTTTCACTGAGTTGGAAGTGCATCCTCTCCTAATTTAACTAATATTTTCCATGTTGACAAAAACAGTACAGTTTGAGCAGTAACTTTCACACCCGGAACAAACACAACATCACACACTCACACACACTCACACACACACACACACTCACACACACACACACATTAGGATTACCTCAAGGTCAAGTTGTCAGTTATTATTTTGCTATAAAGCTGCACACTCGATTACACCAGCTTCAAGCTATCTGACATTTTTGATTTTTTATATTTAAATTCTTAGTTTATGGCGTCTATTGACTTCAATCCATTTGAACTGCTGCGCACGAGTGTCCTAATGCATACGCCATTGCACTGTTCTAATACACTACAACACCTGCATCTGCCTTTAGTTAAAGGTGTTGTCTGCAGTCACCCAATGGGTGCCTCCTTTAGTTAAAGGTCTCGTCTGCAGTCACCCAATGGGTGCCTCCTTTAGTTAAAGGTGTTGTATGTGATTCTACTCTGATACGCCTTTCGTCAGATTCAACTAATTGCTCCTCACAGTCCTCTAGCTGTCCGTTCTGTGTGCGCACTCAAAAAATTAAAACCACAGTCTTGGCTCTGTGAGTGGGAAATGAAGTGGCTCGAACTCGAGAGTCATACACTACTCCAGCCAATCAACATGTTGCTTCAGGAGCACGGAAAGGAGGGATGTAATTTGATTGACTGTTAGGCTCTAATATCAACTGTAGAATTGCAGACTTTATCTTTACCAGGTAAAGACACATAGCAGAGCTGTGTTTTGCGGGTGATGCTCACGTTAGTCTCTCCTCCTCTCTGCAGCAGGTCCCTCATGGGTGGCTCATGTTATTAACATGTTATAGACACAATGGCAATGATGTTTGTGATGTTAGTGTCTCCTCTCCTCCGCTAGAGATCCCTCATGGGTGGCTCATGTTATTAACATGTTATAGACACATGGTGTTAGTGTCTCCTCTCCTCTCCTCTGCTGTAGGCCTCACATGATATTAGACACATAGCAATGCTGTGTTTGTGGGCGATGCTGATGTTTCTCTCTCCTCTCTCTCTCTCTCTCTCTCCGCTGCAGGTCCCCCATGGGCCCCCCCTTTGGTGGCGGTGAGTCAGCCGGGCCTCCTGACCCACTCCTACGGCCTGCCGCAGCCCCCCGCCTACAGCCAGGGGGTGTCCGTCCAGTCGCCCATCATCGGGGTCACCCCGTCCATCCAGACCGCCATGCCCCACCACCCCACCCTCGTCAGCGCCGCCCATTTCCAGCTGCCCCCCCGCTCCGCGTCCTCCCAGCACCCCCCTCCCACCAGCCTGCTTATGAGCATGACCAACCCGCCCCCCCACTACACGGGCAGCCAGCCCCCTCTCACCACGCCCGGGCCCGCCACGCACCCCTCGCCGCACCGCGCCACCCTCATGGGCAATGGTCACCACATGACCCCACACCCGCTCATGCCCCCGCCCACCCTGCCCGCCGCGGCCTTGCCCCTGACCAACGGACAGACGGCGCCCCCTCCGTCCTCCGCGCCTCCCACTGCCGCCGGCAACAATGCGGCTACCCAGGACGCACGCAACGGCCTGCAGATGCTGAGAACCGTCGGCATGGGGAAGTACGAGTTCACCGACCCCGGACACCCCAAAGGTAAGAGGGCAGTTCCACCGCAGCAGCCCACACCGTGCGCACCAAACTCTCTTGACAGACCTGAGAAGGTGTGCAGAACACAGGTACAGGTAAAGGTATACCAGATACAGGTAAACCACACACAGATAAACCAGAAAAAAGATGAAAGATGTCTGCACTGTGTGCCCTTTGCTCCCACAAATGTTGAATGTGGGGAGTCTCTCCCTTCAGCCTCACTGCAGGGCAGCGCACAGGGTCTGCAGACGGACGACTGCACCACTGGCTTACAAAGGAGACGTTGGGCTAAAACTTTGGCTGAAAGGTTTTTAGACGAAAGTTTGAGTTGTTTTGTTTCTAACGACCTTCGGTTGCCGCAAGAGATTTCCCCTGAAAACGTCTGTTGTATTTCCTCTGAGAAAACAAGCATGCATTCCACACCCACACACCCACACACACACACACACCCACACACACACACACACACACACACACACACACACACACACACCCACACAGACATACACACATACACACACACACACACACACTAATAACTCTGGTCTGGTGCCAGATGTGGGGCAGCTCTGGTACAGATGTGCTTCCAGAGTCGACCAGGACCAATCAAGGAGAGCTGCTGAATGTTTTCAAGGCTGTAAATTGTTGTTTGCAAAAGATCACCTTGGACTTTGTGGTGTCAGGCCCCAAACAGATGTTCGGAATTCCCTGAGCAATTTTCAAATTTAACGAACCTTTTAATCTGTGTTTAGATTGGCTCCTCGAAACTCATTTGATGTTCTTTATGACATCTATAAAACGTCTGCAATTAAGTATCCACACTGAGGCAGAGTGCTGTTGTCAGTTAAGATGCCTGCAAGGCTATTAAATCGGCCAGCTCATCTTGTTGGGGGGAACTGTGTTGCGTGAAAAAACAGTGCTAAAATTGCTACAGTATTATGTTGAGGTGGTTTGACATAAACTATTATAGACGTGTCTACAAATGCATGTTTCTTTGTGGTGTGGTGTGGTGTGGTGTGGGTGGTGTGGTGTCTGGTGTTTAAGGACTCAAACATGAATGGCTGTTCTGGGGGGGGTCACCCTGTGTCACCCAGGTGTCACCCTGTGCCCCTCTTCTCTTTGTGACCCCTCCTTCACACTCACCCCTGGGTGCCTGTTGACCCCCCGGGGGGTTCAGTGACTCCTCTCTGTGGATTAAGAGCTTTTGACTTCAGCACCCATTGAGACCCATTGTTAGCCCTCATTGCATTAGTATTAGTACAGCGTTAGCATTAGTGCTTCTTAATGGCCTGCTCCTGAACTCCTTTCTCTCCCTCACTCCCTGTCTCTAGTCCTGTCGGCCTCCTCTCTCCTCCTCTCTTCTCTCTATGTCTTTCTTTCTCTCTCTTCTCCACTGCTCTCTCTCTTCTGTTCACCTCTACTTTATCTTTTCTTTCTTTCTTTTTTCTCTCCCTCTGTCTCTGTCTCTCTCTCTTTCTCTCCATATCCCCCATTCCCAGATCTCACACTGCCAGTTCTGCTGTAGCTCTCTCTCTTTCTCTCTCTCTTTTTCTCTCTCTCTCTCTCTCTCTCTGGGGATGGTGCTCTGAGCGTTAGTTGATGTGTGGTGTGTTTCCAGATGTCTTACTCCGGCACGGTTTGAAAGATCACTCCTCAGGACTCCCCGGGCAGAAGACGCCCTGTGACCCTTCACCTCACCTCACCTCTCCACTTCACCTCTCCTCTTCACCTCCCATTTTCACATCTCCTCTTAACCTCCCCTATTCACCTCCTCTCTTCACCTCCCTACTACAGAGACAGAGACAGAGGCAGAGACAGAGGCAGAGACAGAGGCAGAGGCAGAGGCAGAGGCAGAGGCAGAGGCAGAGGCAGAGGCAGAGAGCACACCTGTGTGGTGCAGCTCTCGCGTCTGGAGGGAATAACATCTGATGTCTGAGACAGCAGGATGCCCACCTAGAGGTTCACTGCTCTGGACACATTTAGCAGCATCAGTTGGGGTAGTGATGGGGCAACACTGGGGCATCACCTGGGGTAATGATGGGGCAACACTGGGGCATCATCTTCCCATGGCTAAAAAACACATGGACAAGCTGATATAAAACCTTATGCAGAGAGGTTTGGCGTAGTGCGAGTTGTTGTTTGTCGTGTGTGTGTGTGTGTGTGTGTGTGTGTGTGTGTGTGTGTGTGTGTGTGTGTGTGTGTGTGTGGGCGGAAAGCGTCTGTATGAGTGTGCATAATTTAGCAATCGCACAGATAATCACCTCAAATGGACCTCTTAATCTCCAGCTCAGCAGAAAGGAGGAAGGAGGAGAGTCTTTTTTCAGTCTTAGTTTTGCTCTTCAGCGCGGTAATGGAGCCATACACCACTCGAGATGTCAGAGGTGTGTGTGTGTGTGTGTGTGTGTGTGTGTGTGTGTGTGTGTGTCTACATTAGTATGAGTGCATGTTTTGCTCCACGTATTTCCCCTAGGCTGTATCCCACTTTTCGAGGTGCCATCCTCTCTCATCCACATCACACATATGACCAGCTGCAGCTACAACCTTTCACTGCTTGACTTTTGTGATCACTTCTTCATACTTTTCTTTTCACACCCATACACACACACACACTACACACACATATATGCACTTACACATACACACTCGAACACACACACACAAACACACACATACAGACATGCACACGCATATACACACTTACACACACACGCACACTCCATATACATCCTCCCATAAAGAAATTACCACATACATAAATCCATCTACACACACCTCACAAAACATCCAGGCTTATACTCATCACCATGAACATATACATGCATACACACATAACCTTACTCACTCACACTCACACTCACAATCACACACACACACACACACACACACACACACACACACACACACACACACACACCATATGCTCTAGGCTTTGGGTTAAACCGTTTTTCTCTCCTTGGCAGACAACTCCCAGCTCTCCACCAAAACAAAAAAAAAACACACTCAGAAGCAGCCTGCAGCATCCTCCATAAACATCCTCCCCTGCTGTGGAGGTCCAGGGGATGCCTTAGTTCATCCTCCCCTCAGCCCTCATCCCTCATCCCTCCTTGGAAGAGACCGGAGCACAGGGCACACATCCTGCGGAACGCCGCGTTCCTGGCCAAAACCAAATATGCCAAATCCCAAATCCCAAATCCCGTCAAAAACCCATTTTAAACTGACTGTCAAACAGAGAGGGGGAATTAAAGAAGCAGCTTCATGATGGCCACTGGCTGCAGGTGGAAGGATTATGGAGTGTGTGTGTGTGTGTGTGTGTGTGTGTGTGTGTGTGTGTGTGTGTGTGTGTGTGTGTGTGTGTGTGTGTGTGTGTGTGTGAGTGAGTGAGTGAGTGAGTGAGTGAGTGAGTGAGTGAGTGAGTGAGTGAGTGAGTGAGTGAGTGAGTGAGTGAGTGAGTGAGTGAGTGAGTGAGTGAGTGAGTGAGTGAGTGAGTGAGTGAGTGAGTGAGTGAGTGAGTGAGTGAGTGAGTGAGTGAGCGAGCGTGCCTGCGTGCCTGCGAACTGGGGATGGTGGTACTCAGAGGCGGCCCAGAGGACAGTACTCATTCTCCAGGTTAATTACCTGTGTGTGTGTGCATGTGTGTGTTTAGTGTGTATATGCGGACATATATATAAATGTTGTGATTGTATGTTTGTATATGTGTGTGAGCATAGGAAGAGAGAGAGAGAGAAATTGAGTGTGTCTGTGTGTGTGTGTGTGTGTGTGTGTGTGTGTGTGTGTGTGTGCTGTGCCTCGGTGCAAGTGTGTGTGTGTGTGTGTGTGTTTGTGTACACTATGAGGCGGTCTCTTCCTCACACACCTCCTCCTTAATCACTAGCAGGCAGAGCGGTGGTTCACATGAGCCAATTAAAACACTAATCTGAGGCGACAGGTGCTTAACTCGGCCAGCAGGGAGAATCTCCTGCAGGGGTGGACATGGATACACCAGAGCACACACACACACACACACACACCTTCAAGTACACGCACACACACACACACTCTCAAACACACACACACACACACAAAGACATGCACACAAACACAAACACACACACACACACACAATCATGCACACAAACACACAAACCAAAACATCAGCATGTGCAAAACACACACAAACAAATAGAGACACTCTCATGCATACAAACACACACACACACACTCACACACACATATTTTGACAGCCACACAGACGCCTGGTCCACCTGCACCCTGTCTGTCTCCTGCAAGCACCCCGTGTGTAATGAAACACGTGTGTGTGTGTGTTTAAAGTGTATGTGCCCTATAATGAATCCACCTCGTCGACGCGTATAGATTCCCCACCTGTGTGAAGGGTCCATGTGTGTTATAAGATATGCATCCTTATATTTACATACTTTCCCAGTTTGTATGTTAGGGGCTATGTATCCTATGTATCTTGCATGCATGAATGTTTAAGATATTGTATGTATGCAACTGTTAAATGGTATTAGACAGTTGGAATCCCCCATGTGTAAGGGGAGATTCTCTGAAACAGTAGTCCAGGTGTGTGTGTACACACTGACCATTGGAGTGGCCCTCAGGGGCCGTGGCCCAAGCCGCTATTCAGAAGGCTGCCGTGTGCCAGGGGCCAGGGGAGATTTATGCCCAGAGGGCCGGATGAGGCAATTATGACATGCAGGAGGTCAAGGTCAAGGTCAAAACTCAAGGACAAAGGGGATGAGAGGAGGACAGAGATGAACCCAGAGTGGACAGAAGCGCAGGTCTGTGTGAGAGGGTGAGGGGAGTTTGTTTAAGGGTCCTCCTGGTTCTAGGTCTGAGGTCTGAGTGAGAGGGTGAGGGGAGTTTGTTTAAGGGTCCTCCTGGTTCTAGTGGTTAACAGCGGGGTTGTTACCTCTTTTCCATTGTGGTCACCTAGGGTCAAGTTCCCCTTGACGAGGGCATCGGGCACGAAGATCCATATCTTATAGCACTGAAACGTGCAGCAGAACGTGACGTGTGTGCATGCGCTTCCAGTAGGGCTATTAA
>NC_045166.1:15402899-15405399 GCF_900700415.2 Clupea harengus
GGGCCGCACCAGGGCCGTGCCAGGGCCAGAACACCACAGACCTCCCCACGGGCTCAACATCAGGACCCTGACAGGCGTCCAGATTGCAGCAGAGTCTTGAGTGGACGTGCCAGTCCCGCCTGAGTCCGTCGCTATCTGGGCATAATTAGCCTGAGGCCTGCAGAGAGAGCAGAGGACCAGATGTGCAGTAGAGGACCAGATTTAAACTGAGGGCTCAGATAAAACCAGTCCAGTCTGAAACCGCATTACAACACCTGCTGCTACTGCTACTATTACTACTGCTACTACTGCTGCTATTACTACTGCTACTACTACTACTACTGCTACTATTACTACTGCTACTATTACCAGAGGTGTAAAAAGTACTGAAATGTTGTACTCAAGTAAAAGTACAATTACTTTGATGAAATTTTACTTAAGTACAAAATTACCCATCTAAAAAGTAAAAAGTAGTTCATTTAAAATGTACTTTAAGTAAAAGTTACTTAGTTACTTTCAACAACTTGATCGGGGCCGCTCCTATATAGTGCAAAAAAGGACAAGGGGTCATAAATCCAATACAAAACTAGTTATTTTTAATTAAAAGAAAACTTTAGAAATATAAGTGCAATGACATTAAACATGTCATACATTAAACATTAAACTGTCAACACAACATTTAAGAACTTTTGGGAAGGACGATGTCAAGACATGAACCACATGACAGCTAAAAAAAAAGTTAAAATGACGCTGCCCACTATACTAAAACTTTGGTTACTTTACTTGTGTCCACCTTAGAGCATTAGTCTACAAACTTCTTGTTGAGTTTGAGCAGCAGCTGATTTTCAAGGTGTGTAGAGTTCATCCGGGCTCGCTTTGCAGTAAACGGAAACTCGTCACTCGCAAGGCGGACCGAGCAGGTACATATGACTGTTTCAGGGACAGTTTTATGATATTCTGAAAGGAGTTCAGCAGATCCATATTGACTGAGACACAGGCTAGGTTCCCTTCTAACTCCCCTGTACCTTCTGGACTTCATTAGGAAAATAAATCATCTTCATCTGATGAATGTTGTCCAACTTGCTTCAGCCCCTACCATCCGGTCAAGATGTTGTCTGACATAGACTAGACCTGTAGAATGACAAACACAATTCTGACAAATTAAGTATTGAGCTGCCATCAAGAGTGCATCTTAACACAGAAATAGCTATAAATAGCTACTTGAGATGACAGACCTACAGTATATATACAGAATGATATATTGATACATTATTTTCTATTTCTACATGCATCACCATTCATAATCCTACATTCTTGCTAACCGAGACCCCTGAGCATGAACATGAAAGACGTGCACGATGGTGTGCGCATTCACATCGTTCCTGTTTCAGGGCATGGGAGGCAGCCAAATGATTAGCTTAATATCAGTTTATGCGGTGTATCTTATTGCTGATGACTGATCTGCAGTTTTTAACACAATATGAGAGACTGATAGTAATGCTATGAACTGAAACGAATGGAAGACAGGAATGGAATTATTATTAGTCTATTGGATGACGGCTGTTAACAGAAGGATGGGTACAGAAGGATGGGTACATGAGTGTATAGCTAGCCTAGCTAGCTAGCTAGTTGACGTTAGCATACTCAGGGTGGTTGCAAGTGCTAGCCAAAATGAGGCTACAAGTGCCATGACACGCATATTTTGCTTATTGTAGCAAAGCTAATAAACAACAAAAACGCTGTCTGAACTACTAATGGAAAGGGACAAATACTGCTACTTAGCCAAACACATGCTTGCGCAGATTTGAAGATTAATTTTTATAAGCAGAAAGTTCTGTCTGGCAGGGCAGGCACAGCTTACACAGCATTATATAGCTTTGCTCTCTTTTAGGTTGGAAGGCAAACTGCTTGCTGAGTTGTGGATACGGGGTTTCTTGATCTTCTTTAATTTTAACTTGCGGAAAGTTCGGTGCTTCAGCTTGTTTGGTCGTCCGCGCTTGTTGGTAGTCCGCACTATCATCTTCCTCCATCTCTATCTCTCGTGACTCGACACCGGCGGGCTTGCATCGACTCTATCATCCTCTCTATGCAGCATCCACCACTGCAATGAGAATTGTCGTCCGCGATTCCCGCCTTTCGGTTTTCTTTCTTGAACTATGTTTTTTTTTTAGTCAGTAACGGATGTAATTTCCAATGTAGCGAAGTACAATACTTCAGTCAAAATCTACTTAAGTAAAAGTAAAATTACCGATTTCAAAAACTACTTAAAAATTACAAAGTACACAAAAAAACTACTCAATTACAGTAACGTGAGTAAATGTAATTTGTTACTTTACACCTCTGACTATTACTACTGCTACTACTACTATTACTGCTACTATTGTTACTATTACTACTACTGCTGCTATTGTTACTATTACTGCTACTACTACTACTGCTGCTACTACTGCAACTGCTGGTACTACTACTACTATTATTAAAACTACTACTACTGCTACTACTACTATTACTATTACTACTA
>NC_045166.1:15410399-15415399 GCF_900700415.2 Clupea harengus
CTGTGGACCTAAGGAACAGGTCTCACAGGATGGGGTGGGGGCACAGATTATGAGTATATATGTATGGGTTTGTGTTTTATTTATTTTATTTATTTATGTATGTGTGTGTGTGTGTGGTGTGTGTGTGTGTGTGTGTGTGTGTGTGTGTGTGTGTGTGTGTATTATAGTGTAACCAATTGGTATATGTGTACCTCCATACCTTCAGTATGTTGCCATCGCTGCTGTGTTCGATGTTGGATAGGTGTTGTGTTGCAGCAAAGTGAACTATTCTGCACGGAGTTCTTCTCTAAGCAGTTTCATCTGGGGAAGAGGATGGCTGCCTGGTGTCATCAGTGTGGCTGCATGTCTCTGTGTTTCAGTGGTCTCTACGCCGGTCTGACTGACGGTCTCTATCTTTTGAGTTCTCTCTACGCCCGTCGGACTGACGGTCTTTATCTTTTGAGTTCTCTCTACGCCGGTTGGATTGACGGTCTTTATCTTTTGAGTTCTCTCTACGCCGGTCGGATTGACTGCCCCTGTGTTCCAGTGGTCTCTACGACGGCCGGACTGACGGTCTCTATCTTTTGAGTTCTCTCTACGCCCGTCGGACTGACGGTCTCTATCTTTTGAGTTCTCTTTGTCTGCAGCGCTGTTCTTTCCCCTCATGGCGGAGAGAGGAATCGGCTCCTCTCCAAAATGGCGGCCCGAGCTGGCGGCAGCCGTGACGTGGTGATGTGAGGTGATGTGACGTGATGGGAGAACTCAGGCGGGCGCGGGCTCAGGTGGCCGCATTGTCTTCCGCTTCGGCTCCGCGGTGCACGGCGAAATCGCTTTGGCATTGCGTTCTGCTACGGGATCTATCTGCAAGTGGGGAGGGGTGGGCACCTTTGGTGGCCTGTATTCTCAGTAATGCCCCCCCCCCATCTTACCACACAGTCAGATCCACCCATTCCTCATCCTGGTAGGAGTTGGTATGTCCCACATTCCTCCCCTCCACTGTCGCCACCATTTTGAAACGTGTGCATGTGGCGAGAAAATGCAGCTGAAAATAAAGACGATGATAGAACCTGTGTGTCCCATACTGACACCCCACGCCTGTCTCCGGCGCTTTACTGGAGATGCTGTCGTTATGGGGGAGATGGCTCATTAAAACAGCTTCTTTTAGGCCCTCTGTGCTCCACACAAAAGCTCTTTAAAATGGCATGCAGAAGAAAAGAAAGATCTCCAGTGCTGTAGGACGCTGTGTGTGTGTGTGTGTGTGTGTGTGTGTGTGTGTGTGTGTGTGTGTGTGTGTGTGTGTGCGCGCGCGCGCATGTGTGCGTGTGTGTATGTGAACTGTGACCTGTCTTTTCACTGTCTTTATGAGTGTTTCAGATATACTGTGCACTTGCTGTGGCCTCCTGCAGCCTTCATAAGAGAGTGAGAGAGTTAGAGGGAGAGAGCGAGTGAGTGAAAGACCGTATGAGAGATATGAACAGTGGGAGAAAGATAGAGATAGAGAGAGAGAGAGAGAGAGAGAGAGAGAGAGAGAGAGAGAGAAAAATAGAGAGAGAGAGAGAGAGAGAGAGAGAGAGAGAGAGAGAGATGATAGAAGAAGAGAGAAGACAGAGAGATGTGGAGAAGTTATGAAAATCTGCCTGACTCTAGTGGAACCCTATCATAACATGATCTATGAATAGCACCAGGCTAGCATCTTAATCTATGAATAGCACTAGTCTAGCACCTTACAGCGTGTCTTCAGACTGCTCCTCTGCCTTAAGTCACTCAGTAGCAAACAGTATGGAATGAGCAAACAGTATGGAATGAGATCCCAACAGATTATTACTGAACCAAATTAGCTGGCGTGACAGTGTTGTGGTTACAGTGGTTATGTAGTACTTATTACATTTTTTATCTGTGTTCTATAATAATAATAACAATAATAATTATAATACTACTACTACTACTACTATAATAATAATAATAATAAAAATAATAATAATACATTCCCTGTTTTGCTCTATATGTAAATGAATGACAATGCAACCATTTTTTTTTTTATAAAATAAATATGAAATTTTATCTATTATATCCAATTTAATAAAAAAACTAAAACAATAATAGATCTATGTTTAGCTTAGCATACTGAAGTTCATTTTTTTGGTGATTTTTATTTATATATTTTTTTCTGTGTCAGCTCAAATATCCGTCTGTTATTGTTTATCCTCAGGCTTTGCTGCAGACGGATTTATAAATATTCACATGAAATGACATTTGTTTGAAAATGCCATGATTAGCACAAATGAAAGCTTTTCTAATTCTTATTATTGTAATTTGAATGAGTTGTGCCGTGCTGAAGCGGACTAAAGCAATACTGGCACTACTATTTTGTGTCTTTGTTTAATTTATCTTCTCCTATTGGTTTTGTTGTTGTTGTTGTTGTTCTGTTGTCGTGCAGAACAGTTGTTGTAGTTGTTCTGTAGAAGCAATGGCCCACATTTCTACTTGGGACAAATGAGAGTCTTTATTGAAAAAAAGAAGGCTGATTTTAATCGTGTTGATATGTCTGAAATGGGAACGCGTTTTTTTTAAGTAGTGATGTGTTTAAATTCTAGAGAAGTATCCTATATTAAATTATACTATTTTTGATCATTTTTATTGATTCATTTATTGAATATTGTGTATATATTTCACTTCTGCTTATGTTCTGTTTTATTTGGAAAGACGCCAGCTGTTTCAATTTAAGGATAATAATATATAATTTAATGATAATACACCATTTTTACAATATTCGTACAATATTTTTTATTTGAGCAAAAGCTTATTTCTTCATTCACATGTTTATTATTTATTTTTCATTTCCTAATGAAGGGAATGTCTGTGGCCTCTAAAAGAAATTAAATAAATGTTAATACCTGAGATTTAAATCACTTCTCTCACTTTGATCTTAATGACAAAAGTCATAATCCAAATTGTTAATTAATTTTTTTGCTGGTTTTTTTTTTCATTTAAAAATTACTGATTGGTTTAAATATTTTGACAAGGAACTCCAATGTTTTCTGCTATTGAGGAGGAAACCCAAAGCATATTCAGCGACACACACACACTCACTCACAGTCGTCACATTTCTAAAGTAATTTGCTGTTTGTACAGAGGCCTGAAACCTCTCATTTTCCTGACATTTCTTTTACAAAATATACAATTTTCTTGTATTTGTACAAGATTACATTTGTTTCTTGCATTTGCCCGTTTAGACATATTTAGTTTGTAGAAAAATAGACGCTTTACCATGACGCCATCGCTGTCACAGAGCATATAGGGCTTTTGATCTACTGCATATATCAAAGGATTTGCAAATTTGATACTTTCATTCAAGTACTCATTGAATAACTGTAAGTGCACTCAGCAGGAGTACTGATCTGATCTGGAGTCTGGGCCCATGACGGACTTGGACAGCTAGGCAACAGTAGCTGGGCAACAGTAGCTGGTGCTTTAGGGCTCAGCCTCTCTCCACTGTGAGGCCGTTAACCCAAATCTCTTTTGCCAACTGTGAAGTATATCTGAATCGGGGACCGCCTGGTCTGAAAATTCTGGAATATTCCGTCTGTGTGTGTGTGTATGTGTGGGTGTGTGTGCAAGCATGGGTCAGTGCGTGAGTGTGTGTGTGAGTGAGTGAGTGAGTGTGTGTGTGTGTGTGTGTGTGTGTGTGTGTGGTGTCGGTGAGTGAGTGAGTGAGTGAGTGAGTGAGTGTGTGTTGTGTGTGTGTGTCATTGAGCGTGTGTGTGTGTCAGTGAGTATGTGCGTGTGTGTGTGTCAGTGAGTGTGTGCGTGTGTGTGTGCATGTGTGCGCGTGTGTGTGTGTCAGTGAGTGTGTGCGCGCGTGTGTCAGTCAGTGAGTGTGTGCATGTGTGTGTGTGTGTGTGTGTGTCAGTGAGTGTGTCCGTGTGTGTGTGCGTGTGTGTGTGTGTGTGTGTGTCAGTGAGTGTGTGCATGTGTATGTGTTGTACAGGGGCAGGGTGGATGTTGAAGAATGCGGAGCGCCATGTAACGTTTGGTGCTTGCTGGTGATGATGAGGTAGACGGGTGGGTGAGCGCACACAGACCCGAGGCCGCGCTCTGTAATTAGTTTTTCCATCAGCTCCTCCGCCATGGCGGCTAACCTGGCAGGGAGGGGGCACTGTATGTGAACAGACCCCTCTTGCTCTCACTAGATTTTTCTCTCCTGCTCCTTCTCTCTTGCACGCTCTTTTTTCTTTCTCTTTCCTTCTCCCCTTTCTTTTCCTCACTCCTTCTCTCTATCTCACCCTCTCTCTATATACAGTGCACTCAGAAAGTATTCAGACCCCTTCACTTTTTCACATTTTGTCATGTTGCAGCCTTTTACTGAAATCAGCCCTCAGCAATCTACACTCAATACCCCATAATGACACAGGAAAAACAGGATTTTAGAAATCTTTGCAAACTTACCTGTGGTCATTTCAATTGTTTGGGAATTATTTGGAAATGCACACACTGGTCTATATTAGGTGTCACAGCTGACAATGCGTATCAGAGAAAAAATCAAGTCATGAGGTCGACAGAACTGCATGTAGAGCCCAGAGAGAGGACTGTGTCGAGGCACGGATCTGGGGAAGGCTATGCAAACATTCTGCTGCACTGAAGGTTCCCAAGAGCACAGTGGCCTTCATAATTCTTAAATGGAAAAAGTTCGGAACAACCAGGACTGGACTAGGGAGAGACGGGCCTTGGGAAGAGGGGTGACCAGGACCACAATGATGGCTTCATGAAGGCCTCTCAGGGAAAGACACAGGAAAGCCCATTTTGCACCTGAAGGACTTTAAGACTGAGAGAATCAACATTCTCTGGTCTGACGAAACCAAGACTGAACTTTTTGGCCTCCATTCTAAGCGCCATGTCTGGAGGAAACCAGGCACCGATCATCACCTGCCCAATACCATCCCAGCTGTGAGGCATTGTGGTGGCAGGATCATGCTCTGGGGGAGTTTTTTCAGCAGGCAGGGACTGGGTGACTGGTCAGGGTG
>NC_045166.1:15420399-15422899 GCF_900700415.2 Clupea harengus
AACAAAAATAAATAAAAAATATTCCATCACTTTGCTGACAATTATCTGACAAAAAAAAATAAATAAAAAAAAATCAACCCCACACAGGGAGAAATACGCATTTCCGCTACTTTAAAAAGCTGAGCTTTAAAGTAATTTTGTTTCAGTATGGGGATTAATGTGAGGAAGGAGTCCAGTGCCATTTGCCTTTGTCATTCCAGAGTCACAGCCAGCCCTGCTGCTGCCTGCTGTGCACTTTATTAGCAAGAGTAATTTCTGAATAAAAGTTGATTTTAATAACTACTAACGCACCAAATAATGTCCAAGAAGCAAACTCGACTCCACCCCCTCTTCCTTCTCTGTAGCCAGCTGGCCTTACTGCGGGCAATCATCACCATTTCTAAAGCAATAAGTTGCAATAATGAGTATATCCCCAAACACTATTCAGTTTACAAAGCCTGTCCATTTCATTCAGTGGCAATTCTTTTTGTTGCATTATTTCCAACAATAACAAATTAGAAGAAGCCTGTTCTCTGGCCTTGCTATCTGACGCTAGCTAACTAGCTAACTCATTCACAAGCCACTGCCTAAACAGCTGCTGCTGCTGGTGCTTTCTAGTTTCACTCGAAAATCCAGTAGACTCCAGGAGTTGTTTCTTTCAATGTTGAATCCCAGTTCGATGTAAGATGAGCTGGTTAGTTACAAATCTAAACTAATGTTAGCTAACCGTAGCTAAAAGCCAATTTATGCTAGGCATCATATTAGCAGGGTGCACTGTCCCCTGGTGGCCCCTCATGGAGCCCCATGTCCGGCCCTGGCCAGCCACGCCTCCCCTGGATGCATCTCAGAGACGGCTGGTACCAGAGCCTCAGCTCCTGCTTAGAGTACTCATGTCTGAGGCAGAGGCTACAGTGTGGCTCTATCTTTCTATCTTTCTATCTTTCTCTCTCTCTCTCACCCTCTCTCTGTCTTTAATTGAGGTAGAAGCTACAGTGTCTCTCTCTCTCACTCTTTGTCTGTGCAAAAACCGGGATAATTAAAATGAGGAGTGTTTCGTTTTTTTATCTTGTTTTGTATTTGAGTGATGGTGCTTATTTATTTATCTGTTAATTTATTTATTTGTACAGGCAGTATGTGTGAGATTTGATAAGAGGCTGCTTTGTTTGAGACGCGTGTTCTAATTTGGACTCTGGTTCCGTGTTCTGCAGGGTACCGGGTTTACTCTGATACTAATTGGCTGAGTTCTGTGTGGGAGTGAATGCTGTGCCGTCTCCCTCTCGGTCCCTCTCTGTTTAATCATCAAATGAAATGTGTTTTTTTTCCCCTTCTCTAATTGTTGGGACAATATGGCCACGCGGCGCAAAGCCATCACATTAAAGTAATTCCATTTGGTTCATCTTCTTATTCAGTACAGATGTGTGTGGATGTGGGTGTGTGTGCGGGTGTGCCCGTGTGTGTGTGTGTATTTGTGTTTTAGATGACTAAATCCCATCCTGAAAGAACTGGAACTAATAGATGTTCACCATGTTTCTCAAGGTTTTTCAAGGGTTTCATGCCATCCTTGTGTGAGAGTAGTTTTCTCTTCTTCTTTCTTTATTTCCCCTTTGTATTTCCATTTGGCTTACAGCATCACAGGGGCACACACGCACGCACACACACACGCACATGCACACGCACACGCACACGCACACACACCAGCACAGCATCGCAGGGGCCCACACCGCCTCATTGCGCTGCTTATTAACCAATTAATGTATGCATTTGATAATTTCCTCACTACTATATCTTATATGTGTGTGTGGGCTGCCAGATGACTGACAAACTGAAAGTAAATGTAATTTTAGATGAGAAGCCCAGGGGCGGGCGTGGAACAACAGGAGGGACACACAGACACACAGACACACAGACACACAGAGACACAGAGGTCTCGCACTCGTTCGATAAAAATGCACTTTACTGAATGAAGCCATTGGCCGTCGGCCATTTTCAGTCTGCTTTCATAGAGCGGATGGTGGGCTCCTGTTTAAGTAGAGCGGTTATTGTGTTTGTGCTACTATCAAGTGATGAAAATGAGCATGTGTTATTCATGAAATTAAGAAAAGTGTGAAATGAATTTAAATTCATTTTGAATTTCAGATGTTCAATGAATTTACAGAGTTGCTCTCAGCCAGATAAGGGACTTTACCTCCACCAATAGTGTTATTACTCCCTGCTTCAAATGTTTTTAAAGTGTTTTTCACATCACTCATTTATTTCAGGCCTGTCATTCATAACCTTTTTTTATGATTATTTAGGATGTTGCCGCAATTTGCCCTTTTTACATAAATGTTGTTTTAATTGAGCGTATGGTGTTGCTTAGCTTCCCGCTGTGAATATTGCTCATTGCATTGTTCTCCATTGTTGTCTGTGGTTCTGTGTTAATTTCTTCCATTGTTCTCCATTGTTGTCTGTGGTTCTGTGTTCATTTCTTCCATTGTTCTATTGTTGTGCTGTCAGTTTCCTGCAAGTGCAATGTGCATTT
>NC_045166.1:15430399-15432899 GCF_900700415.2 Clupea harengus
ACGCTCTCTCTCACTTCCCCTTCACCCATTTCCCTCTGTACCTCTGTACCTCTATCTCTCATTCGCTCTCTCTCTATTCACCCGTTTCTCTCTATACCTCTTACTTTCACTTTCTCTCCCCCGTTTTCTCATAACAATCTGAACTCTGTGAAATGAAGTGGCGACTCCACAAACTGGAGAAGTGATTTCCATTCTAAAAGCCAAAGTGCCCCGGATCAGCTACTGAATGGGCTCGTGATTTTCTTTGTGTCTTTCTTTCTTTCTTTCTGTCTGTCTGTCTGTCTGTCTGTCTGTCTGTCTGTCTGTCTGTCTGTCTGTCTGTCTGTCTGTCTGTCTGTCTGTCTATCTGTCTGTCTGTCTGTCTGTTTCTGTATTTCCCCGCTCTCTTTCCATATCTTAACACTAATTGCATTCCCCTCTCTCACCTAGTCAGAGACCACAGCAGTAATGATGATAAACTTACTTTTTCTTTTCTTTTTTTCCCTTTAGTTGCCCTGTTTTGCTTTTCAGGAGAAAGTAACTATCCACACACACACACACACACACACACACACACATCGGTCTCTGTAGAGTGATCTCTACTCCTTGGCAGTTCCTCTCTTGACTACTAATAGTGTACAAACATGTGTTCACACGCAGGGCAGGAGATTAAAACACAGAGGTGCATGTGTGTGGTTGGCGGGAGACTCTTATTTTGAAAGATCTAGGCTCAGTCATGGAACTTCCCCCTTCTTCAGGGCCCCTTGATGGATGGCTGCTGGAGCCATATGGCACAACTAATCCCCCCCCCAACACTCTCTCTCTCTCTCTCTCTCTCTCTCTCTCTCTCCCTCTCCCCCTCTCTCCCTCTCTCTCTCTCTCTCTCTCTACTCCCTTTTACTGTCTTTCTGTTTTTTTTTCCAACTAATTGTCTTCTCTCCCTCCCTGAGTCTATCTGTTTATCTACCCCCCTTCATCTCTCTCTCTCTCTCTCTCTCTACCTCCCTCTGCCTCTCTCTCTCGCTAACTCACACTCACCACTCACTGTCTTTAACACTCTTAAATGGCATTTTGGTCTTCATCAGATTGCTTGAAGTGCATCATAACATAACCTGTAGTCTTTTAGACACACATAGACATGTAGGTACTCTGTCTCTAAACGCTTACACACATAGCCCATATAGGTTCTTTGTTTGTAAACAAATACACACATAACCCATGTAGGTACGTTGTTTCTATATGAATACACACATAACCCATGTAGGTACGTTGTTTCTATATGAATACAGTGGCTCAAAAACAACATGCAGTAAGCAGGACTTTAGTAAACATGCAGTAAGCAGGACTTTAGTAAACATGCAGTAAACAGGACTGTAGTAAACATGCAGTAAACAATTTGTAGTAAACAGGGCTGCACAAGTAGATGGTGTCCTGTAGGGATAGTCTGTGAAATAGCCCGTGGAGGTGGGGTGTCTCTCAGTGAATGCATATGAACTAATGAAGGACATTTAGGGGGCAGACCAGAGCTGCGTGTGGGTGGTTCTTGTTCTGCGGAGGGCAGAGTATCGTGACTAACGGAGATACTCATCCCTTCATCCAGTTATTTGGATTAAAGGAGGAACAAATTGTCACGTGTCCCAGCCTGTTAGTGAGGTGTGTGTGTGTGTGTGTGTGTGTGTGTGTATGTGTTACCATTGTATCTTTCTTCATTATTCATTTATAGCCTTCATATACATCCTTCCAATCTGACTGCTGGCATGTACTGGGCATCGGTTCTCTTAGTCTCTCTCCCTGACCTTGACGTAATTATGGCTTCACTCACACAAGGCTCAGGAGTCTCACACCCAAGGCTCAGGACTCTCACACACAAGGCTCAGGAGTCTCACACACACACACAAACACTCTAAGTGGGGGTACGATCCTGACCCCCATTCAACAGGCATCTCATGGCTTTTACCACATCCACATTGAGGGATCACATCATCAGCCACATCATCAAGAGGCTGTAAGAGTGTATGTGTGTGTGTGTGTGTGTGTGTGTGTGTGTGTGTGTGTGTGTGTGTGTGTGTCCATCCTCCTGACCCTCATCCTACAGACATCTCATGGCCATAACCAACGTCCACACTGAAGGATCGGATCATCAGCCACATTATCAATAGGCTTTGACAGAGAGAGACATAGAAAAAAAGAGAGATAGAGAGAATGTATGTATATGTTTGTGTATATGCAGTATGTGTGTGTGTGTGTGTGTGTGTGTCCTGACCTTCTCATTCTCGCAACCATTGTCAACACTAAGGGATCAGACATTAACTACCTCATCAGAGTGAGAGCGAGTGTGTGTGTGTGTGTGTGTGTGTGTGTGTGTGTGTCCCTCATCCCTGACCCTCATCTTCTCATTCGCTGCCACCATCATCCACAAAGAGAGGCCAGACCATCAAGAGGAGGCAGTGAAGGTTGCCCAGGCCCCATAGCTCCCCCTAATGGAGGTGTAATAGGGTGGGACCAGGAAGAGTAATGATGC
>NC_045166.1:15435399-15440399 GCF_900700415.2 Clupea harengus
CATACACACACACACACATGCACACACATACACATACACATACACACACACACGCACACACACACACACACACACGCACACACACACGCACACGCACACGCACACGCACACACACACGTACACACACACACATACAAATATAATGTTCCAACTCATGTCCTCTGCAAGGTCTGCATGTCCTTCCTGGGTATGTTTGCACAATCAACCAAACCTTTTAGGAATAAACACACACACACACAGTCACACACTTTAATAATGTTCCAATTCAACACCTTCTGCAAGGTCTGCATTTCCCCTTTGGGTATGTACCGTATGTAAACTCAACTCAGCGTGTAGTAAGACCATGTACACACGCATACACACACACACACACACTCAACACACACACACACTCTTCATTTTCCAGTTCAACACACTCTGCAAGTGTTTACCTATGTGTGACTGTGTGTGTGTGTGTGTGTGTGTGTGTGTGTGTGTGTGTGTGTGTGTGTGAGAGAGAGAGCGAGAGAGAGATTGTGTAAAACATCCATCACACACTTAGTTCCACATTCAAGCCTGCCTCCTCAGTTATGGAGTCTTATTCATCAGAGTGGAGGTTAAAAGCCATGGCTTCTAGTTTCATCAGCAGGACCTCTTTCTAACATGTGGTGAGGTATACACATCACAGCTTTTCAGTCTGCTCACACACACACACACACACACACACACACTCACTCACACGCAACACACACACTCACACTCTCTCTTTTCAATATGCTGGCCTCCATTATGCACACACACACACACACAGAGAAAGAGATACACACACACACAAATATAGTCACACTCAGGGAGAGAGGTCTAATGTGGCATGCACGCACAGACACACACACTCGGGGAGAGAGGTATACACATAACCCCTCTGGTACAGGTTCTTCAGCAAAGGGTCTAACGTGGCAACCGCCCAATTAAAGTCATTTAAATGTTACACAGCAGTAAAATACTTAATTTAAGTTAATGTATCTCCCCAATTTAAAGACAATAATTTAAGAGTGATTAATGCAACCCAACATTAGATATTTTTTCCTAAATTACAAAACGGTTTTATTTTGGCATCACCATCAAGTGAGAAATGATGAGGTATGATTTTTCAATGAGGATAATGAAGAGGCTGCCATCGGAAAGGGCATTAATGCCACAACAGAGCTTAAAATGTGTGTGTGTGTGTGTGTGTGTGTGTGTGTGTGTGTGTGTGTGTGTGTGTGTCATCATTTCTGTGTTTGTGTGTGGCTGTGTGTGTGAAAAGGTCTGTGTGTGTGTGTGTGTGTGTGTGTGTGTGTGTGTGTGTGTGTGTGTGTGTGTGTGTGTGTGTGTGTGTGTGTGTGTGTGTGTGTGTGTGTGTGTGTGTGTGTGTGTGGATGGATGGGTGGGTGTTTGGGCTGTGTGGTAGAGAAGGTCAGTGGGATATGTTTGGTGGGTCAAACAGCACTGTAGGTCTCGTATTGATTCGGCTCATACTAAGATGTCATTGTCTGAAAACACACACACACACACAGACACACACACACACACACACACACACACACACACACACACACACACACACACACAGACGTAGTTGTAACATCCAGTGAAAAGAGCAAAAGCATTTGTAAAGCCCCCAAACAACCAAAGTTTCGATTTATCTCTGCTGTGCCACAGTGTGTGTGTTTGTGTGTGTATGTGTGTTTGTGTGTGTGAGAGAGAGAGAAAGAGATAGAGGTTTGACCCCAGAGGATTGATGGTAGAAAGGGCTGAGTTGGCAGGATTATGGGTAAACTTTAACACCTGCAGTTCCACTTACCTCTAGGTCTCTCGCAGTTTAAAGACATGCAGAAATAGTGTTTCTCTGTTTGAAGTGCTTAAAACGGTGTGTGTGTGTGTGTGTTTGTGTGTGTAATCTCAATACCCTCTACAGGGCATAGTCTTAAAACGAATCCCTTCAAATCGAGGAAGGGGATGTGGTTGCCATGGGAATTTAGAATGCCCCTGGTTCACACAACATTCCGGTCAAATGCCAAACACAACCGTGGATGAGCTCTCTCATTCTCCTTCTTCCTTTTATTATCTCTCCCTCTCTCTCTCTCTCTCTCTCTCTCTGAGTGCATGCTGGGAGTGAGTTTCAGAGCGACGTGAGTGTGAGTGAAACCGCCTTTTAGACAGTGCTTAAACTACCTTTCGTGTGTGAGAGTGAGTGTTTGTGTGTATGCGTGTGTGAGTGAGCGTGAGTGTGTGTGTGTGTGTGTGTGTGTGTGTGTGAGTGAAGCCGTTTTTTTTAAGAAAGTGCTCAGACTACCTTTCGTGTGTCTCTTTAGAGCATTTTTTCCCCAGTTAGGTTAGCTTTATAAATACTGTATATACTGGGGCGACAGTGGTACAGGAGGTAGAGAAGACGTTTAGTAATCAGAAGGTAGCTAGTTCAATTCCCTGTCGAAGCGTCCTTGAGCAAGACACTCAACCCCTAATTGCTCGTGATGTGCAGTGTGCCATCAGTGTAAATGTAAAAATGTGTATACATCCTTGTAAGTCGCTTTGGATAAAAGCGTCTGCTAAATGACTAAATGTAAATGTTGTTTGAAGATAGCTTTATAAATGCTGTTCGTAATTGTTTTCCCGTAGAGTCCGCAACCAGCCTTCGGTAACAATAGGATTTTGAAAAATGGGCTCTGCGACATGCAGTCAAAGTGGTGTGCAGCTCTAGTGTAGAGGATTGTAGTTTAGGAATCTGTGACATTTTTGGTCACGAAAGTGTCAAATCAGCTTGGCGAATGAGCAGAGCGGTTGTTTTATTCCTTGGCACACTTGAGAAAGCCAACGAGGTGATGGAGAAGGGAGTAGTGACCCAGGATAAACAGGCACAGGTTGGCAGAGGACACCGGCTGTCTGCAGCGATTTGGCGCCCCCTGTGGCCAGTCTAGATGAGCTCAGTCTTTTTTTGAAGTTGAAAGTGGATGGATTTTGGGTATGTTGTGTTTGCGACGTCTGAAACTATTCAAATGCTTTGGTTGCGGCGGTTTAGGACACGTCATTAGCAGTCATCCTAAAAAGAATGAAAACCGCAATCAGCACCCTAACGTTTTGGTTTAATCAAATGGGAATTAAATCAATTGCCATAGTCACTGAAGTCAATTTGTCTGCAGACTGTGGGAAACAGATTTGAGAAAGATTGGGCTTAGCCCAAAACAGATCTGATCATGTTCGCCGTAGTGTGGGCCTTGAGGCCGTAAACACATTTGTGGTTGAGCCGGAGGTGACCGATTCGATCACCGAAGAGCTCACTGCAGTTGAGCCAAAGGAAGCTAAAACTGACAGTAGGCGTAAACACAAACACAAACACACACACACACACACAAACACATGCTGAGGAGATAGATTATGTTCTCGGAGCCTTGGGTTCTCAACCTTCAGATAGGGTTCAAGATGTTGATTTTCACATTTCTGATCAAAAGAAAGATAGTAATGTAAGTAAGATATAGAAAGCGGAAGATGTAAATGTTGCCGATAGTAACGATAAGTCTGTAGGCTCCAATTGGTCTGAGTGTTCGCAGGGAGATGTTGTTGTCTCTTGAGAAACTAGCAATGCAGTATAAAGCAGAAGATATAAGCTGTTTTCTACACGACACGAAAGGGAAAGGTGAAGTGGAAGTTGAACATCAGAAAATTGGGAGCAAACTTAGGAGAAAAGTTTGCCACAAAGACACAAATACCTACCTAGTCTTCAGTAACCTGAACACCCTCAGTGTTGGAACCCTTAATTTAAATGGTACCAGAGAGGGGCAAAAAAGATTCACTTTGTTTGGCCTCATCAAAATAAAGCAGGTCCATGTCATGTTTGTGTAAGAGACGCACAGTGATTTAAGAAAGGAATCCGATTGGACAAAAGACTGGGATGGACAGACTTGAGTCGCAAATCGCCCGTAACTGGGGATGTGGCTGTCTTATACTCTAAAGTATTTCGTGTCAAATAGAGGAGAAGTCGAGGGAGGTTATTCAGTTGTTATTTGGTAAAGTCAGTAACCCAATTGCCTAGTGCCCGTGATCTGTGTGCCGTATGGTGGAATATGCATAAAGGGATCAGACGATACACATGGTTTCCCAATCATTATTTTTCTTTCGGAAGACTTGCTGTTTCCAAGTATCTTATCCTCTTAACCTTTCTTAACCTTTTTAAATCTTGTCAATTTTTGTCTGATCTATTCTGCTGTTATTTGCGATGCCTCTCTTAAGATTCTTAAGCCTAGGAGCGCTTATTGGTGTTATAACACCTCACTCTTGGATGACAAACACTTTAAAGATGCCTTTATTTTCTTCTGGCAAGCTTTTAGAGGGCAAACTTTTTTTTTCTACTTCTAAACAGTTTTACCATTCCTTGGACTTGTCATACGGTTTTATTGTGATGAGAGTCAATGTTCAATGTGTATTTGTTCTCAAAAACCCTCAATAAAAAGTTAATTGCAAACAAAAACAACTACAAAAATTATACCAGCAGTGCAATTTCAACGTCACTGGGGAAATAATCTGTTAATTGAACATTTTAGAAGATGACATTTTGAAATTGGAAGGGTTAATAACTACCATAGGAGATAAAGATCATCTTAGACTCCTTGAGACAAAATTTTGAGATTTCAGAGTTTCACTCTCATCCAAACTCCCCTTTAATTTGGAGTTGCAAAAATTTGCTTGTATTGAACCTTCTGATGGACGTCTTGACAGCATTAAGAAGGAAATGGTAAACTTTTTGGGGGACAAATTACACTGGGTCCCTCAAGCAGTTATTCTCCTTTCAAAAGATGGTGGACAAGAACATACATTTGATCAGCAGAAGAGACACTTACTGACTACAGTTTATCCAGAAGCTTCTGACAGGACCCAATGACATGACAATGATAGGTGTGGTAAGTCTTTTTGAGGCCTGGTGATTTTTGAATCATTGGTGGGCAGTAACATTACCATCTCTTCATTGGTTACTTGAAGAGCCAATT
>NC_045166.1:15455399-15457899 GCF_900700415.2 Clupea harengus
GTGTGTTTGTGTGTTTTCACATATGTATGCACAGTCAGCATCATGAACATGCGTGTGTGTGTGTGTGTGTTTGCATGTATGCATAGCCTGCATCATAATCATCCATGTGTTTCTACTGCACATGTGCGTATGCATCATAAATATTCGCTAATGTAGTTCCACACACAGTTGTGTGAGTGTGTGTGTCTGTTTATGTCTGTGTGTTTGTACTGTTAGTGTGTGTGTGTGTGTGTGTGTGTGTGTGTGTGTGTGTGTGTGTGTGTGTGTGTGTGTGGTGTGTGTGTGAATGAGCTAATGTTTGGTTGTTTATATCATTACAAATCTGATGTTTATGGAAACAAGGAGAGATGACTGAGCCAACCCATCTTGGCAAGGATCTATCTGTATGTGTGAGAGCACTGCTTCATCCTGTGTGTGTGTGTGTGTGTGTGTGTGTGTGTGTGTGTGTGTGTGTGTGTGTGTGTGTGTGTTTGAGTGTGTGAGAGCACTGCTTCATCCTGTGTGTGTGTGTGTGTGTGTGTGTGTGTGTGTGTGTGTGTGTGTGTGTTTTGAGTGTGAGAGAGCACTGCTTCATCCTGACAGCTCAGTAACTGCCATACAAGAAGGCCTCACATACAAAAGCACACATCTGTTTTGTGTCTCTTTTGTGTGCATGTGTGTGTGTGTGTATGTTTGACATTATAAGGAGTGTGGGTTGTGTGATACAGTATGCCTTTAAATGTGTTGTGTGTGAGTAGAGAGTGTACCCTGTGTGTTAAATGTGTTGTGTGTATTGTGTGAGTAGAGAGTGTACCTTGTGTGTTAAATGTGTTGTGTGTATTGTGTGAGTAGAGAGTGTACCTTGTGTGTTAAATGTGTTGTGTGTGTGTGTTGTGTGAGTAGAGAGTGTACCTTGTGTGTTAAATGTGTTGTGTGTATTGTGTGAGTAGAGTGTGTACCTTGTGTGTTAAAAGATGGGTTTGAATATGCAGTATTTAGTAACTGAGGTTTGTGTTTATAATTGTGGATTTAAAAATGTAGTGTGTGTATATAATTGAGGATTTAAATATGTAGTGTGTGTTTAAAACCCTAAGGAACATTTCTGGTCCAGCGTGTGATTGGGGTTCCCTCCACTTTTCAGTTAATTCAACCAGGGACATCAAATAATTACAACTTTTACCAATTTAATTCCACAGCAGTTTTAAAGCTAATGTTAAATATCTCTATATACACTAGCCTGAAGCCAAACTCGTTCATTTGTTCATTTCCAATGCAAAGAGTTATTCTACATAGCTCTAAAATGGAGGATGAAATCTCAAGGCATCGTTTGAACATTGCTTCTTTTTCTCCAAAGGGAGTTTGTGTGTGTGTGTGTGTGTGTGTGTGTGTGTGTGTGTGTGTGTGTGTGTGTGTGTGTGTGTGTGTGTGTGTGTGTGTGTGTGTGTGTGTGTGTGTGTGTGTGTGTGTGTGTGTGTGTGAATGGACGCACGTGTAAATTAGCATCAAAAGTTTGTTTTGTTAAAGATATATGGTTTGGGGTGACTGGAATAATTACAGCTGATTACATGAAGTGAGTGTGCATGTGTGTGTGTGTGTCTGTGTGAGTGTGTATGTATGTGTGTGTGTGTATGATGTGTGTGTGTGTGGTGTGTGTGTGTGTGTGTGTGTAATTATATGAAGTAAGCATCAAACCGTTAGCATGTCTGACCATTGTCCCCCTTCTCTAGAGGGTGAATATTTGCTGGAGACACTGGCAGAATATGTCTTCCTCTTAGGTGTGTGTGTGTGTGCGTGTGTGCGTGTGTGCGTGTTGTGTGTGTGTGTGTGCGTGTACGTACGTGTAATCCCCTACTCTAGAGGGTAAATATTTGCTGGAGTCACTAGCTGAAATCGTTCCTCTTAGGTGTGTGTGTGTTATTGTAAACAAAAGCGACGGGACTAAAGTTGGTTGCAGTGGACCTTCTCGTTGTGTGTGTGTGTGTGTGTGTGTGTCTCTCTCTCGCTCTGTGTGTGTGTGTGTATGTGTGTGTGAGAAAAGTTTGTTGCAGTGGACTTTCTGTGTGTGTGTGTGTGTCTGCGTGTGTGTGTGTATGTGAGTATAGTTGCAGTGGGCCCTGTGCCATTTGGCCAGGCAGCTGATCCTTATTACTGATGCGTAGTGGAGCACTCTGTCACCTGTAATGGAGGGAGGGAGCGAGGGAGAGGGAGGGAGGGAGGGAAGGAATAAAAGATAGAGAGAGGTAGAGAGTGGAGAGGGAAAAAGAGTGGAACACTGTCACCTGTAATGTGAGATAGAGAGAGAAAGTGTGTGTGTGTGAGAGAGGGAAAGGGGAGAGAGAGGAGAGGGTTAGGTAGAGATAGAGGGAGGAAGTGTGTGTGCGAGAGGGAGAGATAGGAGAGGGTTAGGTAGAGATAGGGGGATGGAGTGAGTCAGAGCGAATAGAGAGAGAGAATGAAATGAAGATGGAGGAAGAGAAAAGAGGAGTGTCTAAGGATGTCTAAGGGGGATATCTATGACACT
>NC_045166.1:15462899-15472899 GCF_900700415.2 Clupea harengus
ACCCTTTTAAACAGCGATCTGCTATATTTTTTTTATAGACCCGTTTAAACAGCGATCTGCTATATTCTTCTATAGACCCTTTTAAACAGAGATCCGCTATATTCTTCTATAGACCCGTTTAAACAGAGATCCACTGTATTCTTCTATATATAATAATAACATCTTGCTCGCACTTATTAAAGTTGGACCGGGGAAATATCATTTTGGTCATTCTGAATTCCAAGTTGTCTCGTATGCGCCATAACATCCGCGTCAGAAATAAACTAGCCTCCCTGTTACTTTCAAAACAATGACAGGTGGACTCTTGTAAGCTGTGCACATTAATGGCAATGTTCAGACTTAAACAAAGTTGGTGTGCATCATGTACAGCGTGTTCATGCTTATCAGATTGGATATGTGTGTTCTGACAACAGCGTAGTCTTGCTTCATTTTGGTTAGCTGCTAGGCTGCGTCACGCACCCAGCATGCTCTGTGACTGTGTGTATATATCTGTGTGTGTATATGTGTGTGTGTTGTCTGTGTGTCTGTGTGCGTGTGTGTATGTGTGTGTGTGTTTATCTGTGTGTGTGTGTGTGTGTGTGTGTGTGTGTTTATCTGTGTATGTGTGTGTGTGTGTGTGTGTGTGTGTGTGTGTGTGTGTGCGTGTGTGTATGTGTGTGTTTGCGTGTGTGTGTGTCTGTGTGTGTGTATGTGTGTCTGTGTGTGTGCGCATGTGTGTGTGTGTAGCTCTACCTGGATGCCTGGCTACCTGTGGGGCTGCAGGTCCTCATCTTCTGTTTGGCGGCCAACACCCTTCTACAGAGATAGAGTTGAAAAATATTTAAAAAAAATACAAAAATGAGTTCAAAATAAAATAAATCCTTGGTTATAAATGCCATAGTGTTCGGAGGTCACAAGTGCAGTCTGTATCTAACACATTACACATGAAAGTTTTCTTGAGTTATAAAACTCATCATGTTTGTAAGTAAGGTCATGTTTGTAAGTCGAAAATGCAAATCTCAAAAACAGAAAGCGAGAGAGAGAGAGAAAGAGAGAGAGAGAAAACCTTTGTCAAAAGGAAAATTAATTAAACACTTTTGTTCGTCACAGAGCACTTTACTTGAGTATGTATGTATGTAACTCTGTTTCTAAGAAAATACTGAGCTTTGAACCTGACATTTACACAGACACAGACTCGTCATTTTAGAACATCTACATTCAGACCACAACACTGTGATTCAGAAAGCTGACATTTTCAACCCAGCGCTCTTTGCTGCAAATAGTTTCAACCTATTAACCACATTCATAACAAACAAACAAACACAACCTATTCACCACACTCATAACAAACAAACACAAAGTTTTGTTTGAACACATGACATTCATAAAATTCCAATCTCAAGAGCAAACCAGCTGAGAGAAAGAGAGAGAGAGCGAGAGAGAGCGAAAGAGAGAGCGAGAGAGCGAAAGAGAGGGGGGAGGGGAGAGGGGAGAGGCACAGTGGTGGAGAGAGAGAGGGAGCAGGAGAGAAGACAGCAAAGAGAAAAAGGGATGGAAAAAGCAAGGAGTGAGGGAGAAGGGGAGAAAGAGAGAGATGGAGTGAGGGAAATTAGAAATGGAGAGAGAGAGAACACTGGAGCTCCTCAGTTTAACCTGTCTGAGGAGTCATCTCCCACTGATACTCACCAGAACAGAATGGGGAATGTCAGACTGAAGGAAAACAATCACTCACACACACACACACACATACACACACACACGCACACACACACACTCAAGTTGAAAGGCAGGCAGGGGGGGGGGGGGGGGGGGGGGGGGGGGGGCGTTAGAGGGTACAGAGGGGTAGATAGTAGGGTACAGAGGGGTAGATAGTAGGGGAGAGAGAAGATGGAGGGAGAGAGAAGATGGAGGGAGATGGAGTAGACCCTAGCGCTAATAGCTTTCCCACTGTGCATCTGTCTGTTTTTATTAGTTCCTTTCACTTCACATCTTTGTTCTTTCACTCCTCATCTCTCATCTCTCATCCCTCTCTCCTCTCTCTCTCTCTCTCTCGCTCTCTCCTTTTTCTCTCTCTCTCTCTTCTCTCTCTCTCTCCCTCTCTCTCTCTCTCTCTCTCTCTCTCTCCCTCTCTCTCTAGTTCTTGTTCTTGCGTGGTGATGACTGTGTGAAAAGCTCTGAGAGAGTTTGACTGTGTTAATGAGAACAGATGTCATTCTTGGAGCTCAGGCGCTCACACCTTTTGATTCCGCACACCCCCCCCCCCCCCCCCCCCACACACACACACACACACACTCGCACAAACACAGCTGATCCCATCCAGAGGCAGCTGTGAGACAAGGTGATTTGGATGAATGGATGCCGTTAATTAATCCTTCTCTTTCACTTGTTCTTCCCAAAGTGGCACCTCCGCCTTTTTAGAGACACACCTCATACACTGTTGCCGTCTCCGGCACCGCTGCCGTGGTGACGAACCGCTGCCGTGGTGATGAAGTGTGCTTTTCTCTACCACGGAGGTGAGAGACGGCACCAGTAGTCGGCCCAACTCCAGAACCGATCCGTTTCAGAGAGGGTCCCATTAGTGGGGTAGTGTGCAGAGGTGCCTCTCCAATGACTTAGCTGTGAGTCTTCACACCTTCATGTCTAGACTGAGCTCTAAAGGTGTGTGTGTGTGTATGTGTGTGTGTGTGTGTGAGACGTTCTGCCTGAGCTCTAAAGGTGTGTGTGTGTGTGACGTTCCGCCTGAGCTCTAAAGGTGTGTGTGTGTGTGTGACGTTCCACCATCTGATCCAGGACTAGCTGGCCGGGCCTTTGAGAAACAGGCCCTCAGAGGTGCAGATGAGCTTGTGAGAGTTTTTCACTATATCAGAAAACAAGCTTGTGTTTACATGAGAGTGTGTGTGTGTGTGTGTGTGTGTGTGTGTGTGTGTGGGCCGCATGCCTCTCTTTTTCATTGTGTGTAAGCACGCTGCTCAGATCTGACTGCAGCTGGAGCAGAAACATCACCCGTCTGGACATGAGGCCATCTTCCAGCTGTGTTTGTTAGCCTTCCCTTCATCATCCTGTCCTCCCTTCCAGAAAGTTCTGGAAAAGACACACACACACACACACACACACACACACACGGAGGGAGAGAGAGACATACATACGCACACGTACACTTACATTCACACATAAACTCAGAGGGAAAGATAGAGAGACATACATTCTCTCTCTCTTTCTCCCTCTCTCTCTCTCTCTCTCTCTCACACACACACACACACACACACACACACACACACACACACACACACACACACACACACACACACACACAAGGGACCTCCCTGCTTTCCTCACCCTGGCTGTGGTTGTGTTTCCGGGCTCCAGGGAGAAGAAAGGAAGATTTAGAGAAAAAAGGAGAGGAGAGGGAAAAAAGATGATGATGTTTGAGGAGAGGGATGCAGGGGGGCAGGGGAAGCCATGGATCAGTCTCTGTGTGCCTGTCAGAGGACCAGGGGCTAGAATCACTCATTCACACACACACACACACACACACACACACACACACACACACACACACACACACACACACACACACACACACACACACACACACACACACACACACGTACAGGCACTTACACAAATACAGACACACTTACACACACATGTACAGACACAAATGTATGCACACACACACAGAAGGGAATCAGCCAAGAATCGATCCTGAAAAATGAGCCTGGACCTCAGGCACGCCTCCCTCTCTTTCCTCTCCCTTTTTTCTCTCCTTTGTCTCTCTCTCTCTTTTCTCTTTCTGTCTCTCTTTTTTTTTTCTCTCTCTCTCTATATATATACTGTATATGTGATTTCATTCTCTCTTATTTTCTCTTTGTTTCTCCCTCTTCTTCTATCTATCTTTTAGCCTTTATTATCTTTATTGTCTTTTCTTTTCTCTGTCTCTCTCCCTCTGACACAAAGCCTTCCTCTGTGGATGCTGAGTTTCCTTCACACTCACCACATGTGGCTGACTATCATTACACACACACACACACACACACACACACACACACACACACACACACACACACACACACACACACACACACACACACACACACACACACACACACACAGAATGAATCAGATTTATGGGAAGAGTGCAAGGGAAACCAGAGAAGGTATGTGTGTGTGTGTGTGTGTGTGTGTGTGTGTGTGTGTGTGTGAGAAAGTATGTGCGTGTGTGTGACAACAGACACTAGCAAACACACTACACATCTGCTTCACACACTCAGCACAAACACTCACCGAATAATCACCACAACATCACCACACATCTGTCATTCACCATAAACTTACCACAAACACACACTGAAGAAGCCCGTCACTTTGACTCTGATTGGACAGTTGTCAAAACTGCAGTAAAATGCCACGCCTTCATGGCCAGTCTCCTCTGTTCTGATAAGACAGTTTACCTGCCAGCCAAAGGCTGCCTCCCTTGACTTCCTGTGACACCCTTGCGTGAGGGGACAACAGCATGATCAAGTTGATATTCAGGTGTTCACCGCCCCCTTAGGAAAATGTTGCAGACTACAGTTTTGTAAAATACGTACCAATGCATTAAACAGAATATTTGACCATGACAGCAGTTTGAACACAATACACCAGTTCAATAGAACACAATTGATCAATACAGGAAAAAATCAGATTTACTGAGACAGTACTTAAAGTACACGGTAGCTGTATGGGAGCATAGTAAAATAGTACATTCAAAACTCAACATGATACGTTTAACCAGGACAGCAGTTCAGATCCAATACAGAGGTGTTTCAGTGTTTCAGCAAGACATAACTCATCAGCTTATTGAAAAAGAGTGCAGGTCCTTAGAGCAGGCTGTTTCAGAGAAGAATCTCTTCGCTCATTTCTCTTCTTCTCTTCTTCTTGTTCTTCTTCCCTTCAGGTGTGGCGGAGGTGATCGTGTTGGTGGGTGGGCGCCAGACCATCGGGATGAACCAGCGGCCCCTGACGGCTGTCAACTGCTTCAACCCCCAGAACAGGAAGTGGTACCCCCTGGCCAGTCTGCCCTTCTACGAGCGCGAGTTCTTCAGCGTCATCTCGGCCGGGGACAACATCTACCTGTCAGGTGACGATAGCACTGATAGCACTGTGGTGTGTGTGTGTGTGTGTACGTGTGTATGTGTGTGTGTGTGACCCTGCTGTGAACACACTCTTTGTAGAGTGTCTGTGTGTGTGCGTGCGTACGTTGATGTGTACACATTCCACTGTAGTTTCTGTGTGTGTGTGTGTGTGTGTGTGTGTGTGTGTGTGTGCCTGTTCCTGTAGGTCCTGTGCAACCCTGTGGCTGTGGTGCTGCAGGCGAAACCCCTCATTACTCAGTGTGTGTGTGTGTGTGTGTGTGTGTGAGTGTGTGGTTATAATTTTTTTCCATTTTCAAATTAATTTTTCTTTTCAAACATTATTTTATTTTATGTTTATGTTCAATCTTAATTTCCATTTGGTTTTAGTGAGTTTCACCAGAGATCAGAAGTTGTGTGTGATGGTAACAGAGATCTGATGATGGGTGTGTGTGTTGCAGGCGGTACGGAGTCCGGTGTCATGGTGTCGGATGTGTGGTGCTATATGTCTCTGCTGGACAACTGGAACCTGGTGTCGCGTATGACATCACCACGTTGTCGTCATAGCAGCCTGGTGTATGACGGTAAACTCTACGCCATCGGAGGACTGGGCGTGGCCGGAAACCTGGATCACGTGGAGCGGTGAGTGTGTGTTTGTGTGTGTGTGTTTATGAGTGTGAGTGTGTGTGTATGAGCGTGAGTGTGTGTGAGTGTGTGATTAAGAGCTCTGTGTGTTGGTCAGTTCTCCATCCACACTACTGTTTTTTCCAACATGCTGCCAAAACATCTTGACAATCTAAATGTAGGCATTGGTTTCCATGGTTTTGACCATGTGTTTGCGTGTGGAGTTTGAAGTATTTTTGCGTGGCTTTGAAACTGTGCTGGGGTTAGAGTGGTTTGGTATATAAGTGTTTGGGAAAGTGCGGCTTTGAGGCGTGTTTTAGTCTGGTTTTGAAACAGTGCTTAGGTTCCTCACGGTTTGAAGCATGTGTTGGTGTGTCTTAGACACATCGCTTTGTGAAGGGTGTGTTAAATCCCAGATTAAGGCGGCGTGTGTGTCCTGCTGCGGGTGTGGGCCTCCGCACATGGAGATACTGATAGGTGCTGCCAACCACCCAACCGCATCCACAGGCTACTGGATGGTTCCCAAGGCTAAATCTGACCTGATAAATCTGCTCAAGCAAAGCGTGAATCTAATAACATGCTCAGGTTTCTGATGGGCCAACGGAAGCGATGAATCTAAAAACACTTTCAGTTTTACGCTGTCGAGACGCCTCAGTGATTTAGCAATTCTGGTAGCATTTTCAAAAGCAGTTTTTTTTTCTGTCTCAGGAGAGCAATGCTCACCTACTGAAAATTGTATTTTATATCTGAACCCTCTTCTTTTCAGGTACTGATCCTGGTAGAACACGACTGTCGCACCTCAGATTTAAAAGGGTTCTTGAACTGTTATATGGTCATATGAACTAAAAGGGTTCTTGAACTGTTATATGGTCATATGAACTAAAAGGGTTCTTGAACTGTTATATGGTCATATGAACTATGGGTTGCATGTGCTTTGTGTTCAGGGCATGATTCGTGTTTCATTATAATGGATAGTGGAGTATATGTGTGGAGTCTATATATGTTTGTGTGCTTTATTAGAAAGAGAGAGTGTGTGTGTGTGTGTGTGTGTGTGTGTGTTGGGTTAGAGTGTGTGTGAAGTCAGAGTGTGTGTGTGTGTGTGTGTGTGTGTGTGTGTGTGTGTGTGTGTGTGAGTGTGTGTGTGTGTGTGCGTGTGTGTGTGTGTGTGTTTGAGTGTGAGTGAAGTCAGAGTGTGTGTGAAGTCAGAGTGTGTCTGGAACAGAGTGCCTAAGAAACCCCCTGGAGTCCAAACATTCCGTTGGCTTCTGCTGCGTTGCCATAGTGATCCGATAGAGATATGATCAGTGCTGGTGAGGGTGGGGCGATGTCATGGCGACAGTGTGGAGCATTTCCCCAAACGATCAGACTGTTGGTGGGGAGTAGATATATTTATCACCCCTTTGTGATGATGTCATTCATGCTACCACTTCGTGTCTGAAACCGCTGGAGCTTCCTGTCTGACAGCCCTGGAGATCCGTGGGTTGCCATGACACCAAGCTGACTGTCACGACTGCTAAAAGCATCTCTAAAGCATTGGTTCTGTGTGTGGTGTGTTAAAATGTGTGTGTGTGTGTTGTTTCAGAGTGTGTGTGTGTGTGTGTGTGTGTTCCTTTCCATAGAAGAACATGAATGACTGAATGTGAGAGTGACTGATTACAGCACTAACGCCATTTGAACTTTGAACCTTGGCAGGTGCCTTCTTATGCTGAATGGAGGTTTGAAAGTGTTTGTCTAAAAGTGCAGGGAAATGCAGAATTTAAGGCTGTGCGTTACTGTAATTAACAATTAACATTAACATTAACAGAACATTTTCTCCAGTGTCTTCTGAAATGTTTTCTTACGGACTTCTCTGGAGATCTCCGCCTGATTCATGAATGCCGGAAAATGTGTTCTTACGCAGCCAAAGTGTTCTCAGCTGTGCTCCCCCGAATGAGGATTCTTAAATTGAACGCACGTTCTAGTGCACCTGGATTTGCATACATACACTCCCGCCAGCTCTTTATAAGGGCACGCAACCGCAGTGACGTGTGCAGTCAGAATCGACAGAATCCACGAGAAAGCAACTCGAAAGCGACAGTCATGTCAAAGCGGAAAGCGAGCACCGGTCGAGTAAACGCAGACCTAACTTCACCGGTGCAGAGTTGGAGGTACTGTGGCAGAATGTAGATGTGTCCATTCTATCCCACTATGGCTATATCCACGTGATTGAGTTTAGTGCTTATTTAATTATTCACTCACATTTGCAGTATTCGTGTAGCGCTTTTATTTATTTTAGGACATCACGATGCCTCGTAGAATCACGACTATAAATGTGAAACGTAATTGTTAATGATACAAATATTCTCGTGTTTATTATTATTATAATTATTTAAATCTGAGGATGTCTGTAGAGTTGATGTAAACGCAATCACCAACGATTTCTTACAAATTCAGCCCTTAACCCTTCTAACACGGATCGGCCCCGTGGGGCATCTGGTGTTTTTCGAGGAATTGCATTTAGAAAACTCTGGGCGATTTATGACTGCTATTTAGCGTTCTGAAATTCTGGTCTAAGTTCAGAACGAATCCCAGATGAGAAAACTTTCATGAATGCCAAATTTTTACCCTAAAACATCGTAAGTGGAGTTCACAAAAACTGCGTTTGAGAATGAGGCCCAATGTGTAGAGGATAAAAACAGTAATCCTTTTTTTTTATTATTCGACAGAAGGTTTGGGTCTGAGTTGAGTTAAACATTTTTTAGTATTGTAGAGTTTGATTTAAAGGCTGTGCTGAGCTTAACGGACTCAATGCGATGACAACACGCCTGAAGAGTTTGATGTAGAGGAGAGAATGTGTGTGTTTTTCAGATAGAAAGGCTCTTAACTACAATGAACATTGAGCTGTGTTGCTCCTGCAAAATGTGACAAAGAGGACAGTATGTCGTGATTGACAGCTGACTGAAACAGGTTCCTCTTTTTGACAAATCCTCCAGTGGTCTTCTTATCATCATTATTCTCGACACACACACACACACACACACACACACACACACACACACACACGCACGCACACACGCACACAACCACACACACACACACACACACACACACACACACACACACTTATTGGGTGGTATTGGAGTTGGAGCAGGATATGTTAAAATTCTAGGGCCAGCTAAGTTGTCTGTGTCTGTGTGTGTGTGTGTGTGTGTCGAGAATAATGATGATAAGAAGACCACTGGAGGATTTGTCAAAAAGAGGAACCTGTTTCAGTTTTTAGGGGTCCTTGATCCATATGATGGTTGAATAAAGGGGTTCTAACGGTCTCTCTCTCTGTACCATCAGTGGTCCTGTGGGTTGTTCTGCTCTTGATTGTGGAATGGTCTGCTGTGGGACTGATCGGACTCCCTCTCTCCCTGAGACCCTCTCTACCTCTCTACCTCCCTCACTCCCTCTCTCTCTCTTCCTCTCTACCTCCCTTACTCCCTCTCTAGCCCCTCTCTCCCTCTCTACCTACCTACCTACCTACATCTCTCTCTCTCTCTCTTTGACTCTCTCTCTACCTCCATCACTGCTTCTCTCCCTCCATCCCACATATCTTTTCTCCATCCATCCCTCTTTGTTCTCTCTAAATATATCTTTCTGTCTTTTTCATTGCTTCATGCGAAGAAATAATACCTTTTTTTGTCAACGTGTGTGTGTGTAGGATATTAACACTGTGTGTGTGGTTGTGTGTGTGTGTGGGATAGTAACACTATGTTCTGGGGGCGAGGTTTTTCCTAGGCGTGAGATATTTGTGTGAGATATCTGCGTGAAACATCTGCAGTGTAGTTGATATTAAAAACGAATCTGTCACAACTCTCAGGAAAGCTGTGTGTGTGTGTGTTGATATATCATCCCAAGAGAGTGAAGTGAGCAGCAATGATCAGGCATCTCCTGAAATCATAACAGTCATTACTTATCATACCCACGCACACACATACACACACCCACCCACCCACCCACCCACCCACACACACACACACACTTAGATTTCACATTGTTGTCTTTTTCCACCTGAGCGCCTCGGCAGTATCTGATCAGCTAGATGGTATCTACATAGAAGCCTCGAGCGGATCGACTGCTGCTGCCACAGCATTGTGTTTGCGTTTCTTTTTCACCAGATGGTTCTGTCATTGCTTCACTGCTCTCTCAACTCTCTCTCTTCAACTCTCTCTCTTCCACTCTCTCTCTCTCTATCTCTCTCTCTCACTCTCTCAAATACAGTACAGGTCTCTGTCGCACATCAGAAACTCATTTCAAACAAT
>NC_045166.1:15477899-15502899 GCF_900700415.2 Clupea harengus
ACGTCACACACACACACACACACACCCCTAGCCCCAAGAGTATTTCTGTTGTCACAGTGATGTCAGTTGACCCTTTACTGCCCCACTATTTAATTGAAACCTCCTGTGTGTGTGTGTGTGTGCGTGTGTAATATTTCTTCATGTGTGTGTCTGTGTGTAATATTTCTTCATGTGTGTGTCTGTGTGTAATATTTCTTCATGTGTGTGTTCTCGTGTGTGTGTGTGTGTGTGTGTGTGTGTACTGTCCTGCTTCTTCCATCTGTTTTTGCACTGCTGTTGAGTGTGTGGTATGTGGATGCCTGGTGACAGGGAAAAAGCACTGCACCCACAGGGGGGATTGTGGGCACCTGTCTGTGTGTGTGTGTGTGTGTGTGTGTGTGTGTGTGTGTGTGTGTGTGTGTGTCTGTCTGTCGATCTGAGTTTATATTTATTTATGAGTGTGTGTGTCTCTATGAGCGTATGCAAGTGTATGTGTATGTGTGTGTGTGTGTGTGTGTGTGTGTGTGTGTGTGTCTATATAAGCATATGCGTGTGTGTGTGTGTGTGTGTGTGTGTGTGTGTGTGTGTGTGTGTGTGTGTGTGTGTGTGTGTGTGTAACAGTAGACAGATGAATCACCAGCAGATTTCATGCATTTCACCAGGGGGCGATTCATTTTTCTTCGCCTTTCTCCATCCACCTCTCTCTCTCTCTCTGTTTGTGTTTGTGTTTGTGCACGCAGAGGATGAACATTGCTCTCAGGGCCTTCCTGGTCTTTCTCCATCTCTTTCTCCATCTCTCTCGTCATCTCTCTCTTCATCTCTCTCTTCATCTCTCTGTATATCTCTCTCTCCATCTCTTTGTATATCTATCTCCATCTCTCTCTCTATCTCTCTCTCCATCTCTTCGTATATCTTTTTTACATTTACATTTAGTCATTTAGCAGACGCTTTTGTCCAAAGCGACGTACAAGGGAGAGAATATTCAAGCTACGAGCAATAGAACCTGGTGTAACAATAAATAAATACTACTTTACATTAGAAATATAACAAAATGAAATAAAAAGAAAGAAAGAGTGCAGAAGTGTAACTGCTGTAATTGCAAGTTACGCACTAGTCGAAGTGCCAGTTAGGACGGGAAGTGCTCTCTGAAGAGTTGGGTCTTCAAAAGCTTCTTAAAGGTAGAGAGGGACGCCCCTGCTCTGGTAGTGCTGGGCAGCTCATTTCACCAACGTGGAACTACAAATGAGAATAGTCTGGACTGCCGTGCTTGCACAGACGGCAGTGCCAAACGATGCTCACTAGAAGAGCGCAGCATCCTGGGTGTAACATTTGCCCTTACAAGAGCATTTAGGTAGGTGGGAGCAGAACCATCAAGCACTTTGTAGGCAAGCATAAGTGACTTGAACTTAATGCGAGCAGCTACAGGCAGCCAGTGGAGGTCAATGAGTAGCGGGGTGACGTGTGCCCTCTTCGGTTGGTTGAACACCAGACGCGCCGCCGCGTTCTGGATCATTTGTAGTGGTTTCACCACGCAAGCCGGCAGGCCCGTTAGGAGGGCGTTGCAGTAATCAAGGCGTGAATTCACCAAGGTTTGCACCAGCAGCTGGGTGGCATACTGGGTTAGGTACGGCCTGATTTTGCGGATGTTGAATAGCGCAAAGCGGCAGGACCTAGAGACAGAGGCAATGTGGTCCGTGAAAGTCAGTTGGTCATCAATAATGACCCCGAGGTTTCTTGCTGTTTTGGATGGAACAAGAGACAAGGAGTCAATATTGATGCTGATGTTGTGGTGGATGGCCTGTTTGGCTGGAAAGACCATCAGTTCCGTTTTGGCCAGGTTCAGCTGAAGGTGGTGGTTTTTCATCCATGTGGATATATCAGCAAGACAGTCCGAGATCCGCGCCGAGACAGTGGTGTCCTCAGGAGGGACAGAAACAGTTGAGTATCATCGGCATAGCAATGATAGGAAAAACCATGCGAGCGGATGATAGGGCCCAGCGAAGTGGGCCCTATCATATCTCTCTGTATATTTCTCTCCTCTCTGTCCTTCCATTTTTCTCCCCCTCCTCTCTATGTCCATCCATATCTCTCTCCACCTCTCTTTTGTCGCCTTCTCGCCGTCTCTCTCTGTCTCCATATGTCTCTCTCTCTCCCCCTCTATCTCCCCTCCCCCCCCCCTCTCTCTCTCTCTCTCTCTCTCTCTCTATCTCCCCTTCCCCCCCCTCTCTCTCTCTCTCTCTCTCTCTCTCTCTCTCACGACAAAGTTACTGGGGGTGGGTTCAATTGAGACTGTGGAGGTTTTCAAAGAAATGTCTGGTGTCTGGTTGCGTGAAAATTGGATATGCTTCTCATAAACTGGTTAATGATGTTATGACTTATCCTGCTGTGTGAAGTTGGAGATGATGGGCGAGGAGCTGAACATGTCCTTTTCCTTTATTAATGTAAAGGTGTAAACCCTGTCGGTTGGAGGTTGTAATGTTTTATGTGTTTTAGTGCTGTAATTGTGTGATGAAGTTAGTCCATGGTTTAATAAAGGAGTGTTAAACCCCAACCGCTCCATCTCTCCCTCCCTGCCTCTCTTTCTCTCTCGCCCTCTCGCCCTCTGGCTCTCTCTCTCTATCTCGCTCCCTCTCTTCCTCCCTCCCTCTTCTTGACCCCTCCATATATAACTCCCTGTGAGTAGGGTTGACTGTGATGTGTGGTGTGAAGCCTGTGTGTGTGTGTGTGTGTGTGTGTGTGTGTGTGTGTGTTGTTTCTCTTGTCTTCTGTGATGTAAGGTCTGTATGTCTGTTGATCCATAATTACCACTGGTCAGAAAATAGCTCCATGGCCTTTAGGAAAATAAGTGTCTGACTGAGGGAAGGAGGGAACCAAGGAAATGACAGAAAAGAAAAGACATTTTAACCTTTGGAAAGAAAGAAAAAGCTGAGTGGGCTAATGTGAGCACCACAGGAGGTGGGCGATGTGTGTGTGTGCGTGTTTGTGTGTGTGTGCGTGTGTTTGTGTGTGTGTGTGTGTGTGTGTGTGTGTTTGTATAATAATAATAATAATAATAATAATAATAATAATACATCACATTTATAAAGCGCTTTTTTTAGACGTTTTACATACTGTGGGATAAAAGTAAACTGTAATAAAAACAAACTAAATAAAAAGGTAAAAAGAAATGGAAAGAATAAAACCATGGGGGGATTAGTTGGGGAAGGCAAGGCTGAAGAGGTGGGTTTTGAGGGCCTTTTTAAATGATGACAGTGTGGGGGCATTTCTTTATGTGGTGTGAGGGAGGGGGCGGCGACCTGAAAACGCCCTGTCACCCCAGGTTCGGCACTTGGTCCTCTGTATTTGTAGGAGGTTGGCATCAGCAGACCTGAGGCATCGGGAGGGGGCATGTTGGTGGAGGAGGTAGGGGGGAGCCAGGTTGTTGAGGGCCAGTTGTTAATTGAAATTAATCGATGTCTGTCAGTGAGGTAGGACTGGAACCAGGAGAGGGCAGTGGCAGTTATACCAAGGGTGGATTTGAGGCGTGTGATGAGTGTGGAATGGTTGATGGTGTCAAAGGGCAGCGCTGAGGTCAAGAAGGATGAGGATGCTGATGGAGTCTGAGGATAGCAGTAGGTCATCTGGGGCTTTGATCTGAGCAGTCTCAGTGCAGTGTTTTGAGCGGAAACCAGCCTGAAAGGGCTCAGAGAGGTCATTGGAGTCAAGGTGGGATTTTATCTGAGTGGCAACAACTCTCTCCAGTACTTTTGACAGGAAGGGCAGGTTGGAGATGGGCCAGTAGTTATTGGGGGAGTCAGGGTCAAGTCCAGGTTGTGTGTTGAGTATGGGGGTAACTGCGGCAAGCTTTAAGGTGAAGGGGATGTAGCCAGAAGACAGGGAGGAGTGTGGGGAGATTACTTCATACCGGCTACCACTGAGAAAAGGTCAGATGGAGAGATTTCAAAATGTATGTGTGTGTGTGTGCGTGTTTGTATGTGTGTGTGTGTGTGTGTGTGTGTTTGTATGTGTGTGTGTTTGTATGTGTGTTTGTATGTGTGTGTGTTTGTATGTGTGTGTGTTTGTTTGTATGTGTGTGTGTGTGTGTGTTTGTGTGTTTGTATGTGTGTGTGCATTGTTATTGCATGCGGTGTGGTGTCCCCCTTTCTCTCTGTTATGATGAGGCACTGAACTTATTGTTACAGTGTGTGTGTGTGTGTGAGAGGGGGGGTTCCCTTAAAACAGATAGTATAGTGATGTATTGAGGTCCTTCCTGCTTTTACTCTTTTTTGATGATAAGGTGTTTATATTGTGAGTGTGTGTGTGTGTGTCAGTGTGTGTGTGTGTGTGTGTGTGTCCCTCCCTCTCCCTCTCCCTCTGCTTGATGAGGTGTGTGTGCAGCATGATGAAGTAGGGGCCTACTCTCTCGCTCCTCTCTACTGGGCTAATTGGCGGCTGACCTACAGAACTCATTGCGTCTCTAAATCCAATTAAGCCACGGAGCTGCTGTTTCCACAGCTCAAGGTGCCCTCTGATTGGGCTCGAGATGGAGACAGAGATGGGAGCATTGCTCAGATGCAGCTCACACACACACACACACACACACACACACACACACACACAGAAACGTATGTGCACACACATCCGCACACACATACACACACACACACACACATTTATACTCTCACAAACACAAACATATGAGTGTATTGTGATGTGTTTTTGAATTTTATTTGCAACAGTGCTGTTTTTGTGATGTGCATTTGGAACAGTCAAGTGTATTGTATTGTGTGTATTAGAATGCTATTTTAATTATGTCCATTTTGTGTTGTTTTGTGATTTGAGAGTCTGTTGTGATGTGTTTTTGGAACAGTGTATTGTGATGTTTGTTTATAACAGTGGAGTGTTTTGTTATGTGAGTGTTTAGTGATGTGTGTGTTCAGTGAAAGCTGTTTCAGTGATGTGTGTGTGCAGTGATGTGTGTGTTTAGTGATTTGCCCGTCAGCTACACCTCAGTCTGAGCTGCTCTAAACCCCAGTGCTGTTCTTCCTGCTCCACTGTGTACATACGAGCAGCCATGTGCATGTCCACGTATATTAATGTGTGTGTGCCTGCGCATGTCCTCCTACACTTATGTGTGTGTGTGTGTGCGTGTGTGTGTGTGCGTGCGTGTGTGTGAGTGTGTGTGCATTCACACATCCATGTTAATGTGGGCCTGTGTCCCATGTGCATGTCCCATGTGTGTGAGTGTGAAATAGTTCATGCATTTCTACGCCCATGTCCACATATCTTTATGTGTGTGTGTGTGTGTGTGTGTGTGTGTGTGTGTGTGTGTGTGTGTGTGTGTGTGAGTGTGTGTGTGTGTATTAGTGTTATTACTGGACATGTAACGCACACTCCAAAGTTACACAAGAACAAATGCATGACTGCGAAGACCTTCACTGCCTCTTAACACATGAGCTGTATACCGAGAAAGATTGTTTTAAAATGTGAACATGAGACGTCTCCCGGCAACCACGTTGCCCCCGAGACAAATATTCAACCCATCTAAAACACATTTGAGTAGAGGCGCGGGAAAGTAGATTTGACAATACATGTGTTGCCATAGAGACGGAACATCATTAACAACAACAGCAGCTACAAAAATGTCAAGCCTGCTTGACATTTGGAATGAGCAGGAGGATACAATATCTTTGTCTGCCATTACACCATTACACCAAGTACTTTGTAACACGCTCAATTTCAGTGTGTATCAGCACATTAAGAGTCTGTACCTACATGGACCCCGACCCTTTTTCTAGTATATGAAGTACAAAGTGTTGATTTGATTTGATTTGTTGTCACTCATTATCATTATTCAGTGTGTTGCATTATACTATACTGTCCTTAGTTGTGCAGTTCAGCAAACAAACAAGGTGTGACCCTTTTTCATTGACCTGTGTACATTTCTGATCCGGGCCAGAACCAGTCCGTATTCAGTTCCTCTCTGGGCCTCCCATCTCCGCTCCCAGTCCCCCACAGACTCTCAGATGGGTAACGGACAGGCGCAGCTTTGCTTCCCGCTCCCGGGCGTGAGCCTTAGCGACAGTGCTAACACTCAGGCACCCCTGAGATCTCATTCATACTGCCATCTGACCTTGCACCAGATGTGGGCCCGATCCACACAACAGATTATTCTCTGGGCTACCGTCACAGGTTACTGACAGGAGCAGATCTTCTCTCCTCTCCTCTCCTCTCCTCTCCTCCCTGTCATTAGCTTTAGCTACAGCGCTAAAAGTCAGGGGCCAGTAGACTCCCTGCTCCCTGTCATTAGTGTTAGCTACATAGCTAAGACTCAGGGCCCCGTAGACTCCCTGCTCCCTATCATTAGCGTTAGCTACAGCGCTAAGATTCAGGGCCCAGTAGACTCCCTGCTCCCTGCCATTAGTGTTAGCTACAGCGCTAGGATTCAGGGCCCAGTAGACTCCCTGCTCCCTGTCATTAGCGTTAGCTACAGTGCTAAGAGTTAGGGATCCCAGAGGCTTCAGGTGAGGCCCAGTAGACTCGCTGCTCCCCGACACTGATGAGGTCATTAGCGTGTGCGGCGTCTCCGCTAGGCTAACAGCGTCTGCAGGGTACCGGCGCAGATAATGAGGATCTGTCTCACACACTGTAGATTGTCTCACAGGACTGTCAAAAGGCAGCAGAGGTAAACCTGGAGTGAGCGCATGCTGGCTTGTAAGACTACAAACTCAGAGAGCAGAGCTTAAAAGAAATTAAACTGAAGTGGCTGCTGTGGCTGAAGCATGTAAACGCATTTTCAGGATACTAGGGAGGAAACACAGACACACAGACACACAGAGACACAGACATAGACACACAAATACACCCACTCACACACACACAAACACAGACACACAGAGACACAGACATAGACACACAAATACACCCACTCACACACACACACACACACACACACACACACACACAGACATGTTAATGGCCTGGAAACACACCCTTGTCTGATGAGAGAGCAGGGGTAATTAGTAGTGCTGTCAGTTTAACGCGTTATTAACGGCGTTAATGCAAACCCATTTTAACGCCGTTCATTTTTTTATCGCGAGAATTTTTTTGTATTAATTATTTATTTTTTTTTTTTTTTAGATAAACATTCTTTTTGGCCTCGCAAACTGTGTAGTAGGCGAACGTTACGGTTTGAGTGAATGGTGAGCGCGATACCGCGAAATGGATGATAAAAAGCTTCTGAATGGAAAGTTTACTTTTAAAAGTTGTGTTGTGCAAAAGAAGCGAGCTTCACTGTTGTCTGAAAATGTCAACAGGCAGCTGGCTGAAAGCAAAGAAGTAGTAGGCTTACCTTTTATTGGTAACCTAACTGTTACGGTTCAATGTTTCTGAAATAAGAGGCCTGACTGCTATGTTCCCAGCAAACTTGAAAAAAAGAAAATATTAAGCCATGGTTTAACTGCACTATAGGCTGAGTCCTTGTTTACCTGAAATGTGCACTTTATAATTTTATTTTGTACCGCCCTGTTTGGCAATATTGGTTTTCAATAAAATAAAACATTTGCATAAAGCAAGCCAATCAACTTTTCCATGTTGATAAGGGCATTCAAATAAAAATAAAATGATGGAAAAAATAAATAAACGAAGGGACATTTAGAATAGATAAAAATTTGCGATTAATCGCGATTAATTTTGAGTTAACTATGACATAAATGCGATTAATCGCGATTAAATATTTTAATCGTTTGACAGCACTAGTAATTAGTCTTAATTGGCAAAGTGTCTCTGTTCTACTCCAACACATTTTCTCCTCTACACACACAAAAAAACACATGAATACACACACATTTTTAAACATTTTTAAATTTGTAGCCATGGCTATCTATGGGTATGCAGAACTACACAGACACATATATACACACACATACACTCACACAACATGTACAATTAATTATAAAAGTGGCGCGCGCGCGCGCGTGTGTGTGTGTGTGCATGAGTACTGAACTACAGTAATTAGTCTTAGCTGTCACTGACTTTTTTTTTTCTTACACCCTGGCGAAGTTTTGAATGGTTCTAAATGGCTTTTTTTTATTTCAATGACCACAGTGTCCACCACTCTTTGTTTTATCGTTTTGGCAAGTAACCATGTAATAAACGGGATAATGTAAAGTCAGCTGGTCAGTATCAGAAAATAAATCCCTTCAGGACGAAACAAGACCTTCTTGTCCACCACTCCGCTGCCAACCACAGCTTCCAACACCAGACCATCCTCAGCGTGTCCTGCTGCCACTACCACTGCAGAGCTTGATTGCTTACACACACTGTGTGCGCACACTGCCCAGGTGAGAGGCGACTCCTTCACACCTCTGGGTGCCAGGCTGTTTGTCACTGTGAGTGCCCAGCAGCAGCATGGGCAGGGCAGGGCAGGGCAGGGCAGGGCAGGGCAGGGCAGGGCAGGGCAGGGCGTCCATGTCGTCTCTGCTGGAACTGACCCCCTTCATCCCCAGGCGGCCGGATGGCCGCTGCCTCTGACTGGGCAGAGAGGAGAGGGCTGAGCTGGCGCTGGCTCTGTGCCCAGTGTTGGGGTCAGGTGTGGGTTGGCGAGGGCTTCAGGTGTTCCATCACAGACAAGGCCACACACGACTGTGCCACTTCAGGACGAGAGCCTGTGTGTGTGTGTGTGTGTGTGTGTGTCTGTGTGTGTGTGTGTGTTTGAAGGGAAACCCCTGTGAAAGCTCTGTTTGTCACTGTTTGAGTGTTAGCCTTGAGTGTGTGTGTAAGGGAGGTGCTGTGTGTGTGTGTTTCTGCTACACATGAGAATGCCACTTCAGGACGAGTACGTGTGTGTGTGTGTGTGTGTGTGTGTGTGAATAGGAAACCTTTTGGGAGGCTGTGTGACTTACTGAGAGCCCTAAGCATGTGTTTGTGTATAATGTGTGTGTTTTCTGGGCATATTTCCATGGGTATTTCTCTGTGTCCCCTGTGCACAAGGCCACTCTCACCCATACTCTTCTGCTGTGAACCCTACCCTCGCCTTGACCAGAACTCTGCACCCTAGTGGAAGGACGCAAGTGTGACTTCCCGACCCATCCCCCGTTCGAGTCCAGCCTTAATGTGTTGTGTTGGGTCCCTTTCATCTCAAACTCCGTCCACTGTTTCGGTGACCTCCTTAGCCTCATTAGAGACACAGTCAGGCCAGGGAGGTGTCCTGCACGCCTGACCCTGGAGGAGTGGTCACAGGGTAGGAAAGTGTAGATAAGAGGAGAGAGAGAAAGAGAGAGAGAGAGAGAGAGATGGGGGAGAGAGAGAGATAGAGAGAGATTGAGAAAGAGAGAAGGAGAGAGGGATAGATTGAGAGAGAGACAGAGGGATAGATTGACAGAGAGAGAGAGAGCGATAGAGACAGAGAGACAGAGAGAAAGAGAGAAAGAGAGAGAGCGCCTTTACCTGCACAGTCAACTTCACTCGTTATTTAACACAGCATCTGGGTCAACATGATAAAGCATGATACACTGAGCTCTTATAGTGTGTGTGTCTGTGGATGTGTGTGTGTGTGCGTATAAGTGTGTTTGTGTGTCTGTATACTCACTCGTCTTGCTATCCCAGCATGCTTTGCTGAGAGGGTCGAGCAGTGGCGGTTGGGGAGCAAAAGGCCACTGAGGAGATTAATGGTGTGAGGCTTCTGACTGTGCTTGTTTTGGCGCGCACACACACACACACACACACACAGACAGACACACACACACACACACACCAACACTGTCAGCCCCCTCCACCAGCTTTAAAATAAAATGACATGCTCCCACAGGAACACATTATACACAAAGCAAATGCATACAAACACACACATTCACACATATCCTCACATGTACTGTCACTCACACAACGACAAGACACACACAGATACACAGACAGCTGTGTATTGACTACAGGCATCTCTGCATGAAAACCACACCATTAGTGGAGTATCTCTTTTCCATTACATAGGAGATATCTTACATGACCTTCTGCTACAAGCTGACTCACTGGAGTGTTTGTTTGTGTGTGTGTGTGTGTGTGTGTGTGTGTGTGTGTGTGTGTGTGTGTGTGTGACTATGCTTTTGTGCGCGTGTGTACTTATGTGTGTTTCTAACATTAGACCAATGGCGACAGTGTTTCAGGCAAACCACATCGCCCACAATGTTTTCTGCACTCAAAGCCTGATGTATCTCTATGGACTTGATGCACTCATAAACTAATATCTCTATGGACTTGATGCATTGATGCAGTCGTAAACTAATATATCTCCATGGACTTGATGCACTCATAAACTAATATATCTAAATGGACTTGATGTACTCATAAACTAATACATCTCTATGGACTTGATACACTCATAGACTAATATATCTTTTGGGCTTTTCTAAATTAAAATTATTTTTTGTTTTATTTTGTTCTATTAGCGCGCAAATCACTATGAACATCCACTTATGCAGAGGAGGTCAGTGGAGTGAGTCCTTCAGTGTGGCCCAGGACACATGTGCGTTCACACACGGCTAAAAGAATGTGGCCACATGCATCCTAGACCACCACTAGAGCTAACGTAACATTCATCTTTATTATAGACCGCTTTGAAACTTCCATTTATAATAAAAATCTTTTCACGTCAGATTTGCTCATATAGGCTATTGCTGACACTTTAAAAAAACGGTTTTGTAAAATGGTCTGATGCAAATAGATTAAACAGTGATAGATTAAAGTGTGGTTTGTTAATGCCATCCCTTTCCTAACAACATCGATTTAGATAGATAGATAGATAGATAGGTAGATAGATAGATAGATAAACTTGTATTAATCCCGGTAGGGAAATTCACGTGTAATACAAATAGGACGATTTATTTATTTTTATCAAAACTAGACTCTGTGTAAACGGCACATGAATGTGGCATGAGTGATCGGATCTCAATGCGTCCCCAATGCGTCTTGAGTGCATTCACACCTGTACTAAGAGCTGTCCACTTGTGATCAGATCACCAAACACGCATACTAATGCCAGGTGTGAACACTGTCTCTGTTTGTGTGTGTGTGTGTGTGTGTGTTTGTGCTTCCTCAGATTGGAATGCCTATTGCTGTGTGTGTGTGTGTGTGTGTGTGTGTCAGCTCATTCAGTGTGAGGAGAGGAATCCTGTCTTAAAGCAGCTCCTGGCTTCACTAGGATTTGTAGGTTTTATCTTCTTCATCCTCTACAAGCATTTCTCCCTCTCTCTCTTCCCCATCATGTTTCTCTCTGGCCCTCTCTTGCATCCACTGTGTCTCTTTTTCCTTTCTCTTCTCCTCCTCCTCCTCCTCTCTCTCTCTATCTCTCTCTCTCTCTCTGTACCATCTCTCTCTTCTTTTCTCCACCTCTCTCTCTCCCTTTCGGTGCCATCTCTCTCTTCTTTTCTCCACCTCTCCCTCTCTCTCCCTCTGAGTGGTTCATCTCCTCTGACCTGAAGGTTATCAGCACATCCAATCAGTCTCTTCCCTCGGGCGCTCTCTCCATGATTAAATTGTGTGTGTGTGTGTGTGTGTGTGTGTGTGTGTACATACGAGCAGCCATGTGCATGTCCACGTATATTAATGTGTGTGTGCCTGCGCATGTCCTCCTACACTTATGTGTGTGTGTGTGTGCGTGTGTGTGTGTGCGTGCGTGTGTGTGAGTGTGTGTGCATTCACACATCCATGTTAATGTGGGCCTGTGTCCCATGTGCATGTCCCATGTGTGTGAGTGTGAAATAGTTCATGCATTTCTACGCCCATGTCCACATATCTTTATGTGTGTGTGTGTGTGTGTGTGTGTGTGTGTGTGTGTGTGTGTGTGTGTGTGTGTGTGTGTGTGTGTGTGTGAGAGTGAGAGAGAGATAGATTCAGTGTGTGTGTGTGTGTGTGTGTGTGTGTGTGTGTGTGACTGTGGTGATAAATCTGGGTCACTGTACAGTAGCTTCATAATTGTGCTGTGCCTGATGATATCATCATCATCATAATCACACATTTATATATATATGTACATACACCTGCAAACACACACAAATGCACGCGCACACAAACACACACACACACATGCAGAAATTCACACACACACACACACACGTAGACACACATACACACACATATAGAGGCGGCATCCTCAGGTTAAATACAACACATAATAAACACAGACCGTCTCTCTGCCTCCTCCTGACAGCTGACAGCTCTCTCTCTCTCTCTAATACACTTTACTTTCCATATACTTTTTCTTTCTTTCTTTTCCCTGTGACACTCTCTGTCATTTTCTTCTTCTTTCTGTCGGTCTCTGTCTCTCTCACCTTCTTTTGTTCCTCTCACTGTCTCTCTCTCTCTCTCACACACACACACACACACACACACACACACACACACACACACACACACACACACACACACACAGGGCTAAATCCCTCTCTCCCTCTCACAGGTACGACACTATCACTAACCAGTGGGAGACGGTGTGTCCGCTGCCCAAACCGGTCCATTCAGCGGCAGCCACGGTGTGCGGGGGGAAGGTGTACGTGTTCGGGGGGGTCAACGAGGCCGGACGCTCGGCCGGAGTCCTGCAGTCTTATGTGCCTCAGACTAACACCTGGAGCTTCATCGAGTCGCCCATGATCGGTTAGTGGTGCCAAACACAAACACACCAAACAGTAGTCACCCACGCCAAACACTCCAACCAAACACAAACACACCAAACACAAACACACCAAACAGTAGTCACCCACGCCAAACACTCCAACCAAACACAAACACACCAAACACACACATGTCGAACACACACACACCAAACATGTCACACACACAAACTTGTCAAACACAAACTTGTCAAACACACACACACCAAACACACACACACCAAACACAAACATATCAAACATGTCAAACACACAAACATGTCAAACACACAATCTTGTCAAACACACACACCAAACACAAACTTGTCAAATAAAAACTTGTCACATACACAAACATGTCCAACACAAACATGTCACACACACAAACATTTCACACAACACACCAAACCACCGAGTTCCCCTCAAGCAAGCAGCATGACACCCAAAATCACCATTAACGTCTTGAATCACTCACACTCTCTCTCTCTCGTTTAATGGCTTTATTGGCATAACTGCATACAATACAACATTGTCAAAGCATATTGACACAAAGTATACATTCATAAGAAATAGTGCTGTCAGTTTAACGCGTTATTAACGGCGTTAACGCAAACCCATTTTAACGCCGTTCATTTTTTTTTTTAGATTAACGTTCTTTTTGGCCTCGCAAACTGTGTAGTAGGCTAACGTTACGGTTTGAGTGAATGGTAAGCGCGATACGGCGAAATGGATGATAAAAAGCTTCTGAATGGAAAGTTTACTTTTAAAAGTCGTGTTGTGCAAAAGAAGCGAGCTTCACTGTTGTCTGACAATGTCAACAGGCAGCTGGCTGAAAGCAAAGAAGTAGTAGGCTTACCTTTTATTGGTAACCTAACTGTTACGGTTCATTGTTTCTGAAATAAGAGGCCTGACTGCTATGTTCCCAGCAAACTTGAAAAAAAGAAAATATTAAGGCATGGTTTAACTGCACTATAGGCTGTCCTTGTTTACCTGACTTGTGCACTTTATAATTTTATTTTGTACCGCCCTGTTTGGCAATGTTGGTTTTCAATAAAATAAAACATTTGCTTAAAGCAAGCCAATCCACTTTTCCATGTTGATAAGGGCATTCAAATAAAAATAAAATGATGGAAAAAATAAATAAACGAAGGGACATTAAGAATAGATACAAATTTGCGATTAATCGCGATTAATTTTGAGTTAACTATGACATAAATGCGATTAATCGCGCTTAAATATTTTAATCGTTTGACAGCACTAGTAATAAACATAAATAAATAAAATAAAACAAACAATAAGCAGTAAGGGTACAAAGGTCATGGGGAACAAGAGGGCTTATGGATAGGTTTATATGACAGGGGCATGTTTATAGTAGTTCTATTTCCCCAACTTTTTGGTCTAACCATCATTATGCTTCCATAGCTGCCGCTGTCCATTCAAATAAGCACTTCTCTTCACACTGGCATTTTAACACTAGGTTATTACAGGATCACTCTTTTAATCTTGGAGAGAGGAGAGGTCTAGATTCCCAAGCCTGAGCCAATGGTGGGATATGGGTAAGGTGCAGATAAAGACCCTTTGTTTGCAGTTCACTACACATAGCACCAGGACCCTTACATCGAAGATGTTGGCCCTTGAACAAGCAATTATTGAGCAAATGAGGCACATCGATGGGAATTATAATAACTCTCTTTTGAGTGATGCTATTGAGAAGAACACTCCTTTTAAGAGAGCTTATGGAGGCGAGAAGGAAGGGAGCCCTTGTGAAGGCCAGGTCTTCCCAGTTTAAAATGGATGCTCCAACATCCGTCTTTTTTGCACTAGGGAAAGAAAACTACTTTTTCAGCTTTAACTGCCAGATGGCAGGGAGACATCTGATAGGAGAGATTATTCCATATGCTATCTGTTTTTATGAGAAACCATAATGGGCGGAGCTTTGCAATGGGAAGGCAGTAGAGGAGCTGCTCTGTGGACTGCCAAACATTTCTGAGAAGAATAGGCTGGGACTCAAGAACTCTTACCTATCCGGAGGTGTCCAAGGCTCTCCGGGGGCTGAACTCTGGGAAGTCACCTGGGCTGGATGGTCTGCCAGCTGACTTTTACTACGGTTGTTGGGATGTAATAGGTCCGGATTTTTATGATGTCTTTTTGGAATGTATGAAACGAGTGACTCTTCCATGGAGATGCCGGAGGGCAGTTTTAACATTATTGCCAAAAAGGCGGATCTTGGGCGCCTGACCAACTGGCATCTAGTGCCGTTACTCTGTGCCGATTTTAAAACACTTTCTAAAGCCTTGGCCAACAGACCGAATGAGTGCATGTTGACTTTGATCCATGAGGACCAGTTCTATTGGAAATCTAGACGGAGTATTTTTGACCATTTATCCTCGATGAGGGACATCATTACTGTGGCAAAAAGCTACACACTGGATTTGGGCTTTCTCTCCTTGGATCAGGAGAAAGCATTTGCTGGGATGGATCACTCTTAATGAAGACCCTGGAGGCCTTTGGGTTTGGGCCACAATTTATATCTCAAATCAAGCTGCTATATAGTGACATACAGTATACTTAGGATTAATGGTTCCTTAACAAGACAGTTTCCCGTCACTAGGGGTATACGGCACGGGTGGCCGCTTACTGGGCTGCTGTACACAATAACTATTGAGCCTCTTTTGGTTTTATTGAGGAAATGTTTGTCTGGTGTAACTGTTCCTGGATTCCCAGAGGTGTCCCCTGTAAAACTGTCTGCTTATGCTGATGATGTCACAGTGTTTCTGAGAAACAGCGGAGACATTGTTTATTTAGGCAACTTCAGGCACGGATTAACTTGGACAAATGTACCTCCTTGCTGTCGGGGGATTGGAGCTGCACAGGCCCACCTCAGCTTCCTCAGCAGTGTGGGGGGGCAAGTGAGGAGTTGGGTCTAAACATTACATGCAGAGGAAACTAAGAGAGGCTGGCTTGGAAGTAAGTAGACGACTTCAGAGGTGGAAGTGGATTCTCCCACAGCTCTTGTACAGAGGGAGATATATAGTGGTTAAGAACTGAGCAGCTTCCATGCTGTGGAACAGGATTACAATTTTGGACCCTGCAAAGGATCTCATTAGGCAGGTCCAAAAGAATTTTGTAAACTTTTTTTTGGAATGGTCATTACTGGCTTCCCCACAGGAGTTTTGTGTCTACCATTGACTGAGGGCGGTCAAGGCTTAATTCATGTGGAGTCAAAGGTCACGGCTTTGAGAATTCAGACTTGGCAAAGACTTTGTTATATTCAGAGAATGAGCCATGGATTTCTTTTGCTCTTTCAATTCTTAGGACAGTTGGGGGAGGAGGGCTTGATAAGCATTTGTTCTTAATGGAAAGGGCTTTTGTACAGTGCAGGGGGCCTCCCTGTTCTCACCTTTATACATCTGTTTTAAAAGAATGGGGATTGTTTAAAGTTTCAAAGGTGGGCACTGAGCACTTTGGTGTTGATGAACCTGTTTGTTGTAATACACTCTAAGATCCAGCAGGGGTGTTCCAAGTTTAGTAATGGAGTTTTGCGGAATCAAGGGTTACTAGACTAGTTGATCTGCCTGGAGGGGTGTGGCGAACTCTACAGTTAATAGCAGAGCAGGTTGGACTCAGGTCAGTTATGTTGGTCTGTGGGTTGCTAGGGGGTCTTAAAGCGACTTTGGTGGAGTCTGTTGACCATGCCTTATGTAGTGGTACAGCTCCTATGACTTTTCCTGGGCAACACCTGGAATTATAGAAATGAAAATGGGCATCGTGACTTGGGTTTCCATACTATTGGGAAGAAGGTTTATTTGATTTATTTTACTTGTGTGAAGGTTAATCACATTACTCGCAGCTGAAGGGATGGCCTGACACAAAGTGGAGGGCCCACCTTTCAGTACCTGGTGGATTGTCTCCCTCATGGAGGCTGTTGTGTAAGTCTCCATTGCCCAGAAGGTCAGGTGACCTTCAGTGGAGGTTGCTACATTGTAGCATTGCTACATATAAGCTGGTTTTCTAGATTTAATGAGGGGGTGTTACCCATTTGCCCTTATTATAGCATTACTGATACTGTGTTCCATCTTTTCTGTGAATGTGCAAGGCTAGCACTTTTATTGGCCGTACTAGGAAAGGTTTTGATGAAACTTCAAAAACAGTGTTTGTGGGTTGTTGTGGGTACAGGCAGGATAGGCGTGAGTGGTGTATAATGGCCAGTTTCTTGGTAGGGAAGGCCAATCTGGCCATCCTTAAGTCCCATAAAGTAAAAAATGAAGGCCAGGATGCAGACATGATATCCATGTTTAAATCCCTAGTGGAAACAAGAATAGTGGTGCTGTACCTGTTCTACCAGCAAATGGAGATTCAGGTCGTGGGGAAATGGGGTGTAAGGGAATGGATAGGTACCATTAATGATCTTAAGAAGCTTGTTTTTTTAACTGGTGCAATAGACTGATTGTTTTCTTTGTTTCAGTGTTTCGTTTCAATGGTTTCTGTCGCACTCGCTCTCCCCCACACTTGCTCGCTCACTCACTCACTCTTTTCCACTCTGCCTTACATACATTATCTCGCCTCTTGTGCCATCTCTCTTTCTCTCTCTCGCTCTCTCTCACGTCTCGCGCTCTCTCTCTCTCTCTCGCACATCACAGCTCTAAATGTGGGTTCCCTGTGTGTGCATTTGCAAGCGAGAAAGTGTGTCCCCTAGTGTGTGTGTCAGTGTGAGCTCACAGTGTGTAAACTCTGAGTGTGTATGTGCGGAATAATGAAGGCTTTTAGGTTTCGTCTGCTGCATTAGGGGACCTGCAGAGTTTTGTCCAGAAATGGAGGCTCTATCCCACTCTCCCCATCACTCTGTTCAGCCTTCCAAATCACTCTCCTCTTCTCCTCTCCCCTCTCTTCATCACTCTATCCCTGTCTTTCCCAAGCTTAAAGGTGCAACCCAAAATGGGATGCGACCTGTTTTTATTGGGTCGCTAATTGGCAGAGTAAAATGCACGACAGTGCTGTGAGATGTGAATGAATTAATAAATAGAGGAGCGCTCTTTTTTTGGCTACGCAGGTTTATTTGGCTCAGATGCTGTATGCAGGGCTCTCGTTCTCTTCTGACCAACCTGAGCTCGGCTTCTGGCTGAAGTTATGTTCACTGTGTGGCCCTCCATAGACATAGCAAGACCCTCACTGTCGATCATGTGCATGATGTTGAAATGAAAATACAAGGAAGGTTTTTCCTAACGTTGGCTTCACCAAAGCAGTTCGAAATAGACAGGAGAGACCTGAATGTGGGGAGGTGCTCAGGAATGAAAGCTTAAAAATGAACAAATTGTATAGACATCAAACAAGAAATTGTCAGCATTGGGGCAAGTCAAAAGAAGTTTTCCTTTAAAAAATAATTAAAAACAGTCATGTTTTTGTGTGTTGTGTTGGCATTTGAATTGTTTATTTTTGTGTGTCTGCTAATTAGTGACTAGTGTGTTGCTAGCTCGCTAACATTACTTCCCAGTGTTAGCAGCGATTGCTGACATTATCCAGCTAACAATACAGAAACAGAGTAAATGATCAGCATAATCTCAGAATATCACTTTCAAAAACCAAGCCCAGAATAGACCTGCCAGCCACTTACCTCTCATCGAATTTCATTCCGCACGGAATATCATAGCCTACCCCTTCTAGCATGTCAGGACAGCACCATTTTAAAACAAGTCAGTAAAAATTAATCAGAATGTTGCTAAATGTTGGGGTTTTAAGGCTGAAGGGTGAAGAAAGGGAGTAAGACATTGAGAGTTGAGGAAGAGGTGAGAGATACTAAATGAGTGCAGAACATTTTTGTTCATTTAAAAGACAAAATTGCATGTACATATTTTATGAGGTGGTGAGGAACGTAACATTACACTCAGTAAATGTGATTATCGTTGACTGCACTCCCCACTCCAGCTGACAAAGCGGGTGTATTGCCTTACTGCCTCTGAGTCCTCATAAGTGCAAGTTCAAAGATCAAAGTTCACTAGAAGGTAGTGAGAAACTTAACATTACACTCAGCAGATTTGGTTATTCCTGTGATGTACTTTGATAATGAAAGAAATACATGTTATGTACATTTCACATTCATGGTTTGTTGTGTTTTTTGTCAGTAGTTTATAAATGCAGATGCTATGGCCATTCTTGATCTATTTCTGTATGTTTGGATCCCGGGGAGAAACCACATTCCTCTTTTGGGTCTCGAGCTGAAAAGGTTTGAGAAGCCATGCCCTTTCAAATCACTCTTCTCTTCTCCTCTCCTTTTTCTCCATCTCTCTGCCCCTGTCCCTTCATCAGTAGCCCTCTACGTGCTCTTTCTCTGACTCTCTTTATCCCCTCTTTCTCTGACTCTCTTTATACTGTCTTACCTCCTCTCCATCCCTGTTTGAGGGTACGGTCACCAGTACTCTCTTTACCAGACCCTTATTCTATCTCTCCATCCCTGTCTGAGGGTACTTCCAGATCGTTCTCTGACTCTCTCTATCCCCCTTTCTCCATATATAACCTCTTCCAGATCTTTTTCTGACTCTCTCAATCTCTCTGTCCCTAGCTTTCTATTTGCGCTCTCTCACTCTATCTCTCTCCATGCCAATCTGTCTCTCCATATGCTCTTTCTCTCACTGTCTAACTGTATTTTTGTCCCCCTCCCTCCTTATCTTTCTGTCTTTCTGTGCTGTATGTCTTCCACTCCATTTCTCCATCCCTCCACATAGTGTTTTCACATCTCTCTAGCTCTCTCTCTCTCTCTCTACTCCTCCATCCACCCCCTTTCTTTTCACTTCTTATCTCCATATGCTCTCTCTCTCTCCATCTATCTCTCTTCTCCACACCCCACTCTCTCTAAATCCATTATCTCTATCCCTTCATCCCTCTCTCTCCTCATCACTTGTTCCTTCTCACCCCTCTGTTGCCTCTGTTCTCGTTAGCAAGCGACCCGAAGAGATCTGGCTTTGAACAGGGGTCTGAGCCCCAGTGTGTGTCCATGCCTGGCAGGGTGTTGCCATGAGAAAAGTGTGTGTTGCTGGTCAGTGTGGTCAGGTAGTGTGTGTGTGTGTGTCTAGGCAGCATGTTGCTATGAGATGAGTTTTTAATATATCCGTCCCTCCTGCTTGAGCTGTGAATTGGATTCTCAACAGACACACACACACACACACACACACTCGCTCGCTGTGGCTCCTCACATGCTGTGAGCAGTTTTCCTCACTCACTAATTTAGCTCCTGCACCCCCGCTGTTAGACAAGCTGTCATGGTCATTGGACTACAGAGAGCCGAGGAAGAAGCTGCCGATCTGTGTGTGTGTGTGTGTGTGTGTGTGTGTTTTAGGTAGCTGGACAGTGCTGGGTGTGTGTGTGTGTGTGTGTGTGTGTGTGTTCTAGGTAGCTGGACAGTGCTGGGTGTGTGTGTGTGTGTGTGTGTGTGAGAGAGAGAGAGAGAGAGAGAGAGTGAGTGTGTGTGTGTGTGTGTGTTTATCCCTGTGGGAATACCTGTGTGCATTTACAACGGTGTGTGTGTGTACAACTGTGTGTGTGTGTGTGTGTGAGAGACAGATTGAAAAATGAGTGGGAGGAAGAGGTGTATGAATGGGTGAGGCAGCAGGGGTCGATGAAGAGTGACAATCCCTCTCCTTCTCTCTCTCCCTCTCTCTCCCATCTATCTCTTTCTCTCTCTCCCCATTTATCTCTATCTCTCTCTCCCCCTCTATCTTTTTCTCTCTCTCTCCCTCCCCCTCCACCTCTTTCTCTCACACCCTGACAGTCTCTTTCTCTCTCCCTCTCTTTTCTCTCTCTCCCTATCTGTTTCTTTTTCTCTCTCTCCCTCTCACTCTCTCTTTCTTTCTGTCTTTCTCTGTCAGACGCTCTCTGTCTATGACCAACGGTCTCCTCCTCTCTCTCTCTGTCACCCACTGTCCATCAGTACTACAGAGTTCTACAGTTATACGATCTATACGAGTTATAGTTCTAAAAGTTATATGAGTCATAAGAGTTATAGTTATATGAGTCATACAGTTTCACAAGTTATACTGTTATACGAGCTTAACAGTTATACGAGTTATACAGTTATACAAGTTATATGAGTTATACAGTTGTACGAGTATTACTAGCTTTACAGTTATGCAGTTATACAAGTCATACAGTTATACGAGTTATACAGTTATAAAGTCTCCTACACCAGTATGTGGTTTAGTGACGAACCACTCTGGCATAATTAACTTAGAGTAAGGAGTAAATCTCCTCAAAGAAGAGCCCTACATGGCTTTGTTTTGCTAGGAGAATGAAACCATAGGGAGGTCTACCACTTACTCTGATTTAATTTACCCTGGTTTGTCAGTTAACCATTTACTTGGAACACCCAGCAGATGTGGTCTGTCTTCATCCCTGAGACAGATGTTAACTGAGCTGCATTCAAACTAGCAAAAGCAAAGGAAAACGTTTCCAAAACATTTAAAAAAAAGAATTGTTTGGTTTGAGTTCGGCGCAAACACACACAGGCGGTCTAAGGAGGTAGTTCAGGGCAAAAACACACAAGCGGTCTAAGGAGGTAGTTCAGTGCGAACACACACAAGCGGTCTAAGGAGGTAGTTCTCTGCAAACAAACATGGACGCTGGACTAAGGGCCGTTTACATGAAACAATTTGGATTGTTTACACAAAAACGTACAAATTTAAAAGTTGAAAAAAAAAATGCGTTCCCCTTGAACGTTCGCCTCTGTTTGCCAAATTTTAACATACCACTGGTCTCCTTGAGCCTGCTAAGGTAAGCGCGGTAAACACTGTGCGTTATTTCGCCACGTCTGCACACGGCATTGTGTTTATCTGGCTTTGCTTTGAGAGGGGGGAAGGAAAAGGAGGCAAATCCTCACCGTGCCTCAACCCAGACAGGCATCAGGATGTCTGACTCACCAGTGAACTCACCGCGCATCCCCGACAGCTACCGGCGAGCGCCCGTCAGTTTGATCTGCAAGTGTCTGTGTTGTGTAGGCTGGTGTTTTGGTTCTGTGTGGGGAGGTCTTTTGTTTTGAAATCTGAAGCATATCTTACCTTTGCTTACACTACAGCTGGTGCTTTATTCAGTGTGTGTGTGTGAAGTATATGTACCTTCTTTTAAAACCTGAACCTTTGTATATGCTACAGCTGGTGTTTTGTTGTTGTGTGTGTGTGTGTGTGTGTGTGTGTGTGTGTAGGTTTATTTTGTTATGAAATCTGAAGCATATCTAAACCTTTCCTGTGCTAAAGTTGGTTTACTATGACTGGCATGGATCAATATCAGAGCCGCGCTGGTTTCCTGATTGGCCTAGTGGACACTGATAAGGATAATGCTCTTGTTTTCTCTCATCCTGTCTCTGGCATGGCCTCAGGGTGAGGCCCGCCGTGCCAAACCTCTTCCTCATCTGTGGAAAGACAGATTAGACAGAAGCATGGACATGTTCTTTGACCTATGCACTTGATTGAATTGTTGCTCTTTAAAGGTGAGGTATGTTGTTTCGCTGTCAAAATGAAAATGTTTCGAAACCTACCACAATTCATGTCATCATCAGAGAGGGAGAACAAAATCTGTTTCCTCTACGGTCATTGTAAATGTACTGTAAATAACTGCCTGACAATATCTGAAACATTCCCCAGGGCAAGGGAACTGTAAATAAATGGTATAACCCCACCCTAGAGGTATACACTACTGTTATAACCCCACCCTAGAGGTATACACTACTGTTATAACCCCACCCTGGTATACACTACTGTTATAACCACACCCTGGTATACACTACTGTTATAACCACACCCTAGAGGTATACACTACTGTTATAACCACACCCTAGAGGTATACACTACTGTTATAACCACACCCTAGAGGTATACACTACTGTTATAACCACACCCTAGAGGTATACACTACTGTTATAACCCCACCCTGGTATACACTGTATACACAGGTATTGGCCCACATCTCTTCCATTATCTGTAGATCAGTCTTGCTGTATTGCTATACCACTCCTTCAGAGAGAAAACTCAACTCTCTCTCTCTCTCTCTCTGACTCAACTTCTTTCTGCCGGTCCACATCACTTTGTCTCTTCGGGTACTAAAGTAGCTTTATTGGCATAGTCATAAAGCAGTGACTTTCCATGGGTTCCGCTCTACAGTTAGAAACGGTGTGTGGTATCTTTCCAAGCCTGCGCAATTCTCAGAGCGCGCTCTGAGCTCGTTCCCCCCCCCCCCTCTATCTCTCTCTCTGTGTTTGCCTTGCTGCACTGTTGAGGTCGTTAAGAGCGGCCTATCCCTCTCCAGCTGACTGACAATGTTTTAATCATTGGTGTCTGACGCGTATCACCACACGCGTCACGCAACAAGACAAGCCGTCTTCCCCCTGTTGAATATTACACGGCGCCCCTGTTGAGTAGCCCTGCTTATTTATTCGAGCCATTAAATCCTCCGCTTCGCTCCGCACACGTACGTCTCTCGCAGGAGTGTGTGTCAATCGGCCCGACAAAACAAACCCAAATGTAGCGCCGGCGCCGTGAATTATTCATCGACGTGATAAATTGGCTCGCCTGTAATCGTTTGGGAGACAATTTCTCCGTCAGCGGGTCTGGTGCGGTGCATTCATAAGTCGGCCGTTTTGCGTTGCGCCCAACGACCTTTTGGTTTTAATATGCGTCAGCGAGTGTTTTGCTGTCAGTCATTTGCCATGTCATGAAAGATGTGATTATTTTTCTCCTCCTCGGATGTTTCGGCGCGTAAGCGCGTGGCTACCGTGCAATACGCTCCCATCTGGCACAGATCCACATGATTGGGAGCGTCGGGGGAGGGGAGGGTGTGCGGCACAACGCCTCTTCAACTGGCATTTAACCTAAGCTTCATATTAAGCTTGCCACACATAAAGAAAATGAAAAAAGTAAGGAAAAACAAGCCTTTTTCCGTCTTCAGCAGAGAGAGTCCTTACAGTGAGAAATACAATCCTCCACATGGTGCATTTATTAGATGGTTATATTTATCGCGGAGAGAAAAACAGATTTATGGGAGTGTTCACTTCTGTCTGCGTGTGTAGGTTCACTGAAGCACAAAAACTCCCACCCAGATATCTCTCCCACTCCCACGCTCTTAATGAGTCACTACAACGCAGGAGGTCTTCAAAAGTCCTCAAAGTAACTACTCATATTCCCCTTAATCTGCCCTTAATGTGTTTCAAGCGGTCTTTAATTTGCTCACTGTCTCCCTTAATGTTCTTTGCAGCTCTCCTTAAATAGTGCCTACATACTGTACGTAATGCTGATCTAGAGAGGAGAGGTGTGCCTACACACTGTACCTAATGATGACCCTCTGGAGAGGTGTGTGCCTAAATACTGTACCTAATGCTGATCTAGAGTGGAGAGGTGTGTGCCTACATACTGTACCTAATGCTGATCTAGAGTGGAGGGGTGTGTGTCTACATACTGTACCTAATGATGACCCTCTAGAGAGGAGAGGTGTGTGCCTAAATACTGTACCTAATGCTGACCCTCTGGAGGGGTGTGTAGGTGGCAGCATTGCTCAGTTCATCTTACCTTATTCTCCCCATCTGATCCTGTGAGTGGTCAGCAGCCTCAAAGACACACTCTTCTCTTGTTTCCAATCTTTCTATGTTTCTTTCTTTCCTTTTCATTTTTATCCTTTCTTCCCATTCTTTCTTTCTTTGAGAGCGGCATCTGAGAGAAAATGTCGATCTAAATTTCATTTCCATCTCGTAGTCTCCATCTCCACCTCATTTAGCCTGTCCACATCACTCGCTCTCCTTCTCTTTCTCTCCGACTTCAAAAGCAGATTTACAGGCATGGCCATGAGGTTGTGTGGTCCTGTCAAAACACTGGCTATGAGGAGACAGGTCTATACACAAACCCTCAATCTCAAAGGGGAAACACAAATAAAGCAAAAACTAAACTTTAACCTCATAGGGTAAATACACAAACAAACAAAACCTGTCGGTGTGTGTGTGTGTGTGGATATCCCATCAACCTCTCTGTCTCTCTTGTAGATAATAAATACGCTCCAGCAGTGAGTCTCAACGGCCTGGTCTTCATCCTGGGCGGAGCCTACGCCAGAGCCACCACCATCTACGACCCAGACAAGGGCAACATCAAAGCAGGACCCAACATGAACCACTCCAGACAGTTCTGCAGGTATATCAAATACACACACACACATCACTCCAGACAGTTCTGCAGGTATATCAAATACACACACACAGACACACACACACACACACACACACACCAGTCCAGACAGTTCTGCAGGTATATCAAATACACACACACACACACACACAAACACACCACTCCAGACAGTTCTGCAGGTATATCAAATACACACACACACACAGACACACACACACAGACACACCACTCCAGACAGTTCTGCAGGTATAT
>NC_045166.1:15507899-15512899 GCF_900700415.2 Clupea harengus
CTCTCTCTGGTAATGTAAAGTTATTCTCCTATTTCTCTCTGGCAATGTAAACTTACCCTCCTCTCTCTCTGTCCCTCTGTAGTGCAGTGATTCTGGACGGTAAGATCTACGCCACGGGCGGCATCGTGAGCAGTGAGGGCCCGGTCCTGGGCAGCATGGAGGTGTTCGACCCGAGCTCCAACGCCTGGACGCTGCTACAGAACCTCCCCTGCCCCCTCTTCAGGCACGGCTGTGTGGTCATCAAAAAGTACATCCAGAGCGGCTGACCTCCCCCCAACACACACACACACACACACACACACATGCATATAACGCACACACACACACACAAATAAAACACACACACACACACACACACAACATGCAAAAACACACCAGGAGGCAGCAGACTGTGGTGGATTCGGCCTGGAAATGGACCCACCGTGCTTGAGCCAGATCCATTACCGAGTTGGCTATGCCACAGCTGAGCCACAAACCACTGCTCAGCTTGGCAGGAAGTGACATCAGAGCCCTACCACAGTCCTTCTGGTACTCCTGTTGTGTGCGACAGGAAATGAAATCATAGACCTGGTCGAGTCTCAAAACCCTGCTCATGCAGTTACCAATAAGTGGTCTCAGAACCCCCCTACCGCCACACAGGAAGTGACATCAGCCAGCCCCGGCCTTACCTGACATCTTTTCCTTCTGAGAAGAACCATCACCACCCTCTTCGTGGCCATCCTCGTCATCTTGACATGGCGTGTCTCTGCATCTTTTCTCTGTTCCCTCTTCGACTCTTCTGAATTGGCACACCACAGGAGTCCTTATAACTGTGTGTGTGTGTGTAATCATTTGAGTGTGCCCCAACTGCAGAAGCTGTGTCTTAAAAAAGTAGGACTTCACATCAAAGGACTTGTAGAGAAGGGAGTCGCAGCGATCACTGTATCTGATGGGCCTCAAGTGTGTGTGTGTGTGTGTGTGTGTGTGTGTGTGTGTGTGTGTGTGTGTGTGTGTGCGCACATGGCAAGGGAATGCTAGCCTGGGGAACACAGGGTTGAGACATTTCTTTAAAACATATCAGGAACTGAACTCTCTTTACTGTGACCTTTTCTAAAACTTACTTACTCCTGAATCTGAAGCACAAGTGACCATTGGCTGGAGGAGGAGGAGAGTCTTCACTCCAGGGCTTTGTCTATCTGTCTGTCTGTCTGTCTGAACGGACTGTCTGCCAGACCTTTCTATCTCTCTTCCTTTCACATATGGCTGCCTGTCTGCAGGATCTGTCTTTTTTGTTCTGACTGCTGTGTCTCCGGTACCTGCTTGTCTTTGTTTGATCTGTCTCTCTGTTAGTCTACATCTCTGTCCATTTGCCTAGATCTGTTTCTCCATCTCCGTTTCAATCAACGTGTCTCCATTTTTTCTCTCTTCCTAATATCTCTCTTTCCGTCTACAGTCTTTTGAGCCCCTCTTCCCATCAAATGTGCAATTTATTTTGCTCTGTGTGTGTGTGTGTGTGTGTGTGTTCCATCCCTACCCTACAACAACATGGGGGAGGACCTGGACCTGATGGGGGTGATGGGAGCAGGGCCTCTGGAGTGGCGGCTGCCTTGACGAGCCATACTGTATATTTTGTGAAGGAAATCTGTATATTTTAAAAGCCAGAGGGTTATTCTGTATAAACGTTTTTAGACATTGAATAGGGATGATGGACTGTCTGTAAATCTGTACCCAAAAATTTACATATGCTGTTAAGGCCTAAACAGTAATACATACTCTTGATTCTAAAAAAAAAAAAAAAAAAAAAAGCCTTTGTTTTTCCTCTGTTATCTTTTGTATTGTTTGCATGTAGAGCGTTTCTAAAAAACAAACAAGCACATTTGTATTTAACCGAGCTAGACAAAGTTGAGATGGAAATCCCTTCACGGGAAGGGTGAATCTGTGTTAGTATCTATTCTAAGATCCTAACCCACATTTAAAAGGCCATGCCAGCCAAAGTAAGCCTTCACGATACACCCCTCAGGACAGAGCCGACTGAATTCTGTCACACTTGCAGAGTGATGGTGCCCATGGGAGAAGTCCTGGGGACATTACTGGGTTGGGGGCCGACTGGAGAAACAGGGTTTATTTAGCAAAAAGTGTCGACACAGATGATGGATAAGCCTCAGGTTTGAATGGTAATCACGGGACAGATTTCACAGCACAAATACAAGGAGTATAACATATGCTATGTGTACAGTATACAGAGCTATGTAATATAGAACTCTGCAGTCTGTGCGTAGGCATATTGAAAGCTTACAGAAGGACCTATACACACAAATTAATTCCAGACAGCAAAATCTGAATGAAGTACAAAGAAAAGAAACGAAAAGAAAAGAAAGACTGAAAACAGTTGTTTGAGCTTTAACGGTTTTGCTTGCACTACTCGAGTGGCTCCATAGGAATGTTGCACCAGGTATACTATAAAGTTTATGGCATAAACTAACACAGCTGCGATAAACGGACACAGCCACGATAAACTAACACAGCCGCGATAAACGGACACAACTGCGATAAACTGGGTCAAGGAAGCATCTGTTTGGTTTCTTTTATACATCATAAAAACAACCCAAAACGCTATCTACTGTAATGGTGAATGAAAAGTCCAAAATCATGTTTACAAACCCAAATGCATTTTATTGATTCACAAGCCAGGTGTTTAGTGCAAAATAAAAAAAAAACATGAGGTCATATAAAACAAAGTGAAAGTGGAAAGCGCTTTAACGTAGACAACAATTTTGCACCTTTATTTCAAGTATGTCACAGCAGTTTTTAAATTTCAGAAAAAATACAGTAAAATGTTTGCAATTCACCTCATAGAACCCCACAAGAGTAATGCTGGGAGAGAAAAGAAAATGAGTTTTTAACTTTTAAAAGTAACTTTTTAGAGAAATGAAAGGGGTAACATAATAACAATAAATCATAAATCATATTAATTATAATACAAATATCTGGCAAATGCTACCCAACAACAACAGAAAAAAAACAATCCCCCACAAAACTGTAATCTCAAAGAAAACATCATCTACTTATAGGATGTTATTAATCAAAAGGAGAAAAAAAAAAAAAAAAAAATGGAAAAGCGAAAAAGGAAAGGATAAAGCGACAGACAAACGTTCTGCCTACTGGACTAAGCGCCTGTGCAGACCCCTCTGTTCCAACGATTGGCATTTTGTTTATCTGGGTCGTCACCATGGGATACCGACTACAGGCAAGTTGCAGACAGGTACGTTTCCACGGCTTCGTTTAGATCTGGGCCAGCTCCGGGCCCAATGCGGCTCATCTCCGCAGAAGATTCACTTTTTAAGAAGCAGACGATGGAGAACAATGAAGATCAGGTCTGGCTGAGGTGTGGCTGAGGTCTGGCCTAGACTCCCTATGGGGTATTTGGACAGCTAAATATTTGGAGACTAAAATGCAACTAAGAGTCTGGAGCATTCTGACCCATCCAACGACAGAATTTATGATGTGATATCAACAGTTAATGAGACAGTGTGTGTGTTGGCCTCAAGAATGGACATACAACACCATCCTAACATGTACTACACTGTCAAGAATGAGCCGTAATGTCACTGCAATGTTGCCAAACAGTAACGGTTAGTATGCATGTATGCATGTGTGGGTGTATGTCTGAGTAAGTGAGGTTTGTGTGTGTGTGTGTGTGTGTAAATGACAGAGGAGAAAGTTATTATCACAATAGTAAACAAAGCACTTCACGGACACAGGGTCTATTCTGGGAGGACGTGCTATGCATACGTTCGTGTATGTGTGTGTGTGTGTGTGTGTGTGTGTGTCACTATCAAACTCTAAATCACATTAGCTTGATACTCAGCTTCGTCCTGTCCAGCAGTCTGTTACCGAAATGCAAAAAAAATAAAATAAAATCAGAAGAGAAACGATATCGTCGTCATAATTACAACGGAATAAATACATCATTCCAAGATGACCGCCGACTGCCAGAGAGATTCGGCCGACAGTCGGCGGTCACCAATTTCTGCAGCAGACACCTGAGACCATGTAAACCTCTGATCATCTCCTCCAGCAAATAAACACAAACAAACAAACAATAAACACCTGCTACACCAATGTGCTAATCCACCCTTCAGCACAAAGTTTCAACCTCCAGTAACAATTATTTTTATTTTTGTATCCCCCCCCAACCCCCCAATTAGTTGCCTCAAAAAAAGTAGAAAAACTGTCAAATGTATATTAGACTGTAAAACACTGCGTATACTCGCCCTGTTAATAAATACCATAGATGAAGAGAGAGATGAGAGATGCTGGGATGAGCTAGTCTTTGTGCTGGTGGACCAGAGGGGCGTGAGAGACAAACGGGGACTCAGTCATCACTGTCGGGGACAGAATACCAACAGGAGGTGTGTAAGAGAAACAAAAGGTAGTATCTAACGCTTCACCAAAAGAGAGGGATGTCCGTACTATACACATGTATTTTCTTTTAAAGATGATGTTGTATCATTTCTGGCTCATATGTGTATACAAAAACAACAACATCATCAACATCAACAACAACAACAACAACAACAAAAGAGGGATTCGCTCATCTGTACAGCTGCTTTAGAACTACTGTGGAGTTTGTGAGTGAAGGTCTATGACGATGTGTGTGTGTGTGTGTGTATATATTTGTGTGTCAGATTTCTGTTGTATGTTTGAACGTTGGACTTATATATGTGTGTGTATCCGATTTCTGTTGTATGTGTGTACGTGTGTCCAAAACCTCTAACACACGCACACTGTTTAAACTCTACTCGCTATGGTCAACCCAGATGAAGTAAGATGAGGTAGCCATGTGTTCGCTCGCTCTCGCTCTCTCTCTCTCTATCTATCTATCCTTTTCTCTGCATGTATTGGTGTTAAGCCATCTGGTGTATCATCATAGAAGCCTCTGCTGTTGCATGTCTGTACTGTTCTCCCCTGAAAGATGTCGCACAGACTCAGCCGAGCTGCAGGGGGCGCCCAAGAGACAC